>NW_027182390.1:0-195337 GCF_040938575.1 Ambystoma mexicanum
TAAATGTAAACACTCTTCTCTCAAAAGTGAAAGATTTGAAAGACTCTTGATGTAGCGAGCCTTTCCCACTCTTTGCCTTGGGGGTGAGAGGGCTGCTTTCTGCCTTTAACTTTCTCAATTTTGGAGTGTCTGGCTCCAACACTGAGAATAAGGGCCTAATCCTGGAGGGAAACGGACAGAGGTCTGCGCCCTGCGTCCTCCACGCGTCCCTAACGCTCCCAAACGCGACCACAGCCCTTACGGGCACAGCCCTATGTCCTATGCGGCCCCTCTGGTGCAGCCACCCACACAACTTAGGGTTAGGATCGGTGCGCTTCCACGTAGGCCTGGCCACCTAGGCCCCAGAAAGTGTCACAGCCTGCTTTGTAAACCTTAGTGACGGTGGCTTAGGTGGAGATGATCTTGGTGGAATAGTGATGCCTTTTTCCTCCCAGAAGCCACCCCGGGAGCATAGTAAAATGAAGGGGTGTGCCTGCTCAGTTGCCCTCTGTTTAGCCTCGGCCCAAGTAACATTAGTTCTGGGCTCTCCAGGCAAATGTATCCATCCGGGAGAGAGCTAGGAATAGGAGGTCTCTTTCTGCAGGCACAGTGGGGAAGACTCAGAGAGCTGCATGCCTGAGACATCTTTCCTTGTCCCTCGCTCATTGTTGTGTTCTCTAACTTCGAACTCTCTGCCAGGCCAGGCCCTGTTTCTTTTACTGCCAACCCCCCTGACCCCTGGTCTTCCACCTACTTCCCGCTCTATTATGCCTTCTCCTTTTTTGCTCTCTTCTATGGCCCTTTGAAAAGGAATGCAGGCCTAGCTAAACCTCATGAAGGAAATCTACCAACCAAAGATGCATTCCTCACTCATGGCAGGTGCTGTGATACGAGTAAGAAGGGCCGGAGGGGTGATTGGGTTGTTGAGTTGGGAGGCACCAGAGGCGTAGCCAGGATTGTCTAGCAAATGGGGCCAGAAGCTAATGTAGTTGGGCCCACTGCACTGACAAAAATATCTGTAAATGCCCACACAACGCTGCTGAGTGGGCATTTACAGATTTTGGGTGGGCCTTGCCCCTCAGTGAAAGATTTGAAAGTTAATGCACCTACTGCAGCCTCCTATGTGTAGCCTGCAGGTGACACATTCAGTTGCTGGTGGGATGCTGATATAGGTTAGCTAGCTATGCAGGGGCGGGTGGTCACCTCACATCGCCTCGAGAAGGTGTCCTGTTTGAATCCCTGTGCAAATATCGTATCAACCATGACCCGTAAATTACACTTTTTCCCCTCGTTTTTTCCAGTCAGTTTGGGCCAGAGAGACAAGCTTTAGTATGGGTGTTACCAAGGCAGAGTGCAGAAAACAAAGGCGCAACTGTTAGTAGCAATGCTGGTATTGAAGGGGCATTAACTGTTGGCTGATCGCGCAGGGCAATGCTTACCCATTTTCAACTAAAAAAAAATAATAATAATTAAAAGTTTGCCCAGGAGGTTCCGGACACTGGATGAGAACTAAGGTCCCCAGCAGTCCAAGACCAAGCACTTATCAATTGAGCCACTGGTGGTTGTGTTCCTAAGAGCAGCTTTCGGGCGTATATATCTTTCTTCTGCATGTCCCTGTGAGAATACCCATTCAGATTGTGAAACATGTTCACTGAAGAAAATGAGGATAGAACTTCTGGCACCCCGCTCCAGTACATACCAGTCAACTGCAGTGGCCTAGAGGTTAAGTGCTTGCGTTACAGCGCTGGGGGTCTGGGTTCGAGTCCTGCTTTCTGCACATAAACTGAATAGTTGGGTAATCTCATTGTACAACTCCTACCAAAAGGTTCAGTGGGTGGTGAAAAGAGTTCTCTGGCAAAGGGAGGGTGGAAGAAAGCAGGGACGGAGCAAGTGCAGGGTAAAGGAGGAGGTGGGGCAGGGTAAAGGAGGAGGTGGGGCAGGCCAAAGGGGGAGGCAGAGCTGGATGACGAGGTCCCTGTGGAGAGGAGGCAGGACTGGGTGAGTGGGGATAGACCTAGAAGGGCATGGCATAGGTTCCTCTGGTAAAGGGAAGGGGGAAGAAAGCAGAGAGGTGGGACTGTGGAGGAGAGGAGGCAGGGCAGGTAGCACTGAATGAAAAAAATGTCAGCCCATTGGGTCCTGCTGCATCTTTTTTCCCTCATTAATGCTCCCTTTCCCCACATTAGCACCCTCGTTTACACACCCCACCCTCCACAATTCAGGGCCCTCCTCCCCCACCAGGGCTGACTTATTCCCTGTCTCCCCAGGGCCCCCTTTATCCTACATCCCCAGGCCCCTCTAGACCTACCCCCTACTCACCCATCCCCTCCTCGTCTCCACAGGGACCCATTCATCCAACCCAACCTCCCCCTTTAACCTGCCCCGCTGCCTCCTTTATTTGTCCTGCGTGCCTCCTTGCTTTCTTCCACCCTCCCTTTACCAGGGAAAGCTTTTCATACCCGTTGAACCTTTTAGGAGGAGTGTGGGTACCGCAACCATACAAGGACATTACCCACCCATTATGTGCCGAAAGCAGGACTCAAACCCAGGCCCCCAGCGCTGTAAAGCAAGCTCTTAACCTCTAAGCCACTGCAGTTAGCTGGTATTAATTGGAGCGGGGGCCAGATGTTCTATCCTCATTTTCTTCTGTGAACATGTTTCACAATGCAAATGGGTATGCTCACAGGGGCTTGCAGAAGAAAGATGCATACGCCCAAAAGCTACTCTCAAAAGCACAGCCACCAGTGGCTCAACTGGTAAGTGCTTGGTCTTGGAATGCTGAGGCCCTGAGTTCTAATCCAATGTCAGGAACCTCCTGGGCCTGCTTATAACATATATATTTTTTTTAATTGAAAATGTGTATGCATTGCCCTGTGCGATCAGCCAACAGTTAATGCCCCTTCAATACCTGCATTGCTACTAACAGTTGCGCCTTTGTTTTCTGCACTCTGGCCTTGGCAACACCAATACAAAAGCTTGTCTCTCTGGCCAAAACTGACTGGAAAAAACAAGGGGAAAAAGTGTAATTTACGGGTCATGGTTGATACGATAGTTGCACAGGGATTCAAACAGGACACCTTCTCGAGGCGCTGTGTGGTGACCACCGGCCCCTACATAGCAAACAAACCTGTATCAGCATCTCACCAGCAGCTGAATGTGTTGCCTGCAGGCTACACATTGGAGGCTGCAGTTGGTGCGTTAACCCATTGGGCTGTCGGCCCTCCTTCCTCTGAGAGCAGGACACTGAATTTCCATGTTGCCTTCCTTTGGCACATTAGATCTATCTTTCACCCCAATTCAGAGGATGTTTTGCTTCACAGAGAGAGTGGGCATTTACAGATTTTGGGTGGGCCTTGCCCCTCAGGCTCTACCCTGCCTCTGCTCTCACCCCCAGAGTAAAGAGTGGGAAAGGCTCGCTACAGCAAGAGTCTTTCAAATCTTTCACTTTTGAGAGCAGAGTGTTTACATTTAAAAATCATGAACAAGCAGCAATAAGCTAAGCTGGTCAGTTAAATGTTTGCCTTTGTCATTGGGGTGTATTGATATGGGCAGGGCTGTCTTCTGTCCTCTGCTACTGTCCGATTTCTTAATGCTGCTTGTTCATGATTTTTAAATGTAAACACTCTTCTCTCAAAAGTGAAAGATTTGAAAGACTCTTGATGTAGCGAGCCTTTCCCACTCTTTGCCTTGGGGGTGAGAGGGCTGCTTTCTGCCTTTAACTTTCTCAATTTTGGAGTGTCTGGCTCCAACACTGAGAATAAGGGCCTAATCCTGGAGGGAAACGGACAGAGGTCTGCGCCCTGCGTCCTCCACGCGTCCCTAACGCTCCCAAACGCGACCACAGCCCTTACGGGCACAGCCCTATGTCCTATGCGGCCCCTCTGGTGCAGCCACCCACACAACTTAGGGTTAGGATCGGTGCGCTTCCACGTAGGCCTGGCCACCTAGGCCCCAGAAAGTGTCACAGCCTGCTTTGTAAACCTTAGTGACGGTGGCTTAGGTGGAGATGATCTTGGTGGAATAGTGATGCCTTTTTCCTCCCAGAAGCCACCCCGGGAGCATAGTAAAATGAAGGGGTGTGCCTGCTCAGTTGCCCTCTGTTTAGCCTCGGCCCAAGTAACATTAGTTCTGGGCTCTCCAGGCAAATGTATCCATCCGGGAGAGAGCTAGGAATAGGAGGTCTCTTTCTGCAGGCACAGTGGGGAAGACTCAGAGAGCTGCATGCCTGAGACATCTTTCCTTGTCCCTCGCTCATTGTTGTGTTCTCTAACTTCGAACTCTCTGCCAGGCCAGGCCCTGTTTCTTTTACTGCCAACCCCCCTGACCCCTGGTCTTCCACCTACTTCCCGCTCTATTATGCCTTCTCCTTTTTTGCTCTCTTCTATGGCCCTTTGAAAAGGAATGCAGGCCTAGCTAAACCTCATGAAGGAAATCTACCAACCAAAGATGCATTCCTCACTCATGGCAGGTGCTGTGATACGAGTAAGAAGGGCCGGAGGGGTGATTGGGTTGTTGAGTTGGGAGGCACCAGAGGCGTAGCCAGGATTGTCTAGCAAATGGGGCCAGAAGCTAATGTAGTTGGGCCCACTGCACTGACAAAAATATCTGTAAATGCCCACACAACGCTGCTGAGTGGGCATTTACAGATTTTGGGTGGGCCTTGCCCCTCAGTGAAAGATTTGAAAGTTAATGCACCTACTGCAGCCTCCTATGTGTAGCCTGCAGGTGACACATTCAGTTGCTGGTGGGATGCTGATATAGGTTAGCTAGCTATGCAGGGGCGGGTGGTCACCTCACATCGCCTCGAGAAGGTGTCCTGTTTGAATCCCTGTGCAAATATCGTATCAACCATGACCCGTAAATTACACTTTTTCCCCTCGTTTTTTCCAGTCAGTTTGGGCCAGAGAGACAAGCTTTAGTATGGGTGTTACCAAGGCAGAGTGCAGAAAACAAAGGCGCAACTGTTAGTAGCAATGCTGGTATTGAAGGGGCATTAACTGTTGGCTGATCGCGCAGGGCAATGCTTACCCATTTTCAACTAAAAAAAAATAATAATAATTAAAAGTTTGCCCAGGAGGTTCCGGACACTGGATGAGAACTAAGGTCCCCAGCAGTCCAAGACCAAGCACTTATCAATTGAGCCACTGGTGGTTGTGTTCCTAAGAGCAGCTTTCGGGCGTATATATCTTTCTTCTGCATGTCCCTGTGAGAATACCCATTCAGATTGTGAAACATGTTCACTGAAGAAAATGAGGATAGAACTTCTGGCACCCCGCTCCAGTACATACCAGTCAACTGCAGTGGCCTAGAGGTTAAGTGCTTGCGTTACAGCGCTGGGGGTCTGGGTTCGAGTCCTGCTTTCTGCACATAAACTGAATAGTTGGGTAATCTCATTGTACAACTCCTACCAAAAGGTTCAGTGGGTGGTGAAAAGAGTTCTCTGGCAAAGGGAGGGTGGAAGAAAGCAGGGACGGAGCAAGTGCAGGGTAAAGGAGGAGGTGGGGCAGGGTAAAGGAGGAGGTGGGGCAGGCCAAAGGGGGAGGCAGAGCTGGATGACGAGGTCCCTGTGGAGAGGAGGCAGGACTGGGTGAGTGGGGATAGACCTAGAAGGGCATGGCATAGGTTCCTCTGGTAAAGGGAAGGGGGAAGAAAGCAGAGAGGTGGGACTGTGGAGGAGAGGAGGCAGGGCAGGTAGCACTGAATGAAAAAAATGTCAGCCCATTGGGTCCTGCTGCATCTTTTTTCCCTCATTAATGCTCCCTTTCCCCACATTAGCACCCTCGTTTACACACCCCACCCTCCACAATTCAGGGCCCTCCTCCCCCACCAGGGCTGACTTATTCCCTGTCTCCCCAGGGCCCCCTTTATCCTACATCCCCAGGCCCCTCTAGACCTACCCCCTACTCACCCATCCCCTCCTCGTCTCCACAGGGACCCATTCATCCAACCCAACCTCCCCCTTTAACCTGCCCCGCTGCCTCCTTTATTTGTCCTGCGTGCCTCCTTGCTTTCTTCCACCCTCCCTTTACCAGGGAAAGCTTTTCATACCCGTTGAACCTTTTAGGAGGAGTGTGGGTACCGCAACCATACAAGGACATTACCCACCCATTATGTGCCGAAAGCAGGACTCAAACCCAGGCCCCCAGCGCTGTAAAGCAAGCTCTTAACCTCTAAGCCACTGCAGTTAGCTGGTATTAATTGGAGCGGGGGCCAGATGTTCTATCCTCATTTTCTTCTGTGAACATGTTTCACAATGCAAATGGGTATGCTCACAGGGGCTTGCAGAAGAAAGATGCATACGCCCAAAAGCTACTCTCAAAAGCACAGCCACCAGTGGCTCAACTGGTAAGTGCTTGGTCTTGGAATGCTGAGGCCCTGAGTTCTAATCCAATGTCAGGAACCTCCTGGGCCTGCTTATAACATATATATTTTTTTTAATTGAAAATGTGTATGCATTGCCCTGTGCGATCAGCCAACAGTTAATGCCCCTTCAATACCTGCATTGCTACTAACAGTTGCGCCTTTGTTTTCTGCACTCTGGCCTTGGCAACACCAATACAAAAGCTTGTCTCTCTGGCCAAAACTGACTGGAAAAAACAAGGGGAAAAAGTGTAATTTACGGGTCATGGTTGATACGATAGTTGCACAGGGATTCAAACAGGACACCTTCTCGAGGCGCTGTGTGGTGACCACCGGCCCCTACATAGCAAACAAACCTGTATCAGCATCTCACCAGCAGCTGAATGTGTTGCCTGCAGGCTACACATTGGAGGCTGCAGTTGGTGCGTTAACCCATTGGGCTGTCGGCCCTCCTTCCTCTGAGAGCAGGACACTGAATTTCCATGTTGCCTTCCTTTGGCACATTAGATCTATCTTTCACCCCAATTCAGAGGATGTTTTGCTTCACAGAGAGAGTGGGCATTTACAGATTTTGGGTGGGCCTTGCCCCTCAGGCTCTACCCTGCCTCTGCTCTCACCCCCAGAGTAAAGAGTGGGAAAGGCTCGCTACAGCAAGAGTCTTTCAAATCTTTCACTTTTGAGAGCAGAGTGTTTACATTTAAAAATCATGAACAAGCAGCAATAAGCTAAGCTGGTCAGTTAAATGTTTGCCTTTGTCATTGGGGTGTATTGATATGGGCAGGGCTGTCTTCTGTCCTCTGCTACTGTCCGATTTCTTAATGCTGCTTGTTCATGATTTTTAAATGTAAACACTCTTCTCTCAAAAGTGAAAGATTTGAAAGACTCTTGATGTAGCGAGCCTTTCCCACTCTTTGCCTTGGGGGTGAGAGGGCTGCTTTCTGCCTTTAACTTTCTCAATTTTGGAGTGTCTGGCTCCAACACTGAGAATAAGGGCCTAATCCTGGAGGGAAACGGACAGAGGTCTGCGCCCTGCGTCCTCCACGCGTCCCTAACGCTCCCAAACGCGACCACAGCCCTTACGGGCACAGCCCTATGTCCTATGCGGCCCCTCTGGTGCAGCCACCCACACAACTTAGGGTTAGGATCGGTGCGCTTCCACGTAGGCCTGGCCACCTAGGCCCCAGAAAGTGTCACAGCCTGCTTTGTAAACCTTAGTGACGGTGGCTTAGGTGGAGATGATCTTGGTGGAATAGTGATGCCTTTTTCCTCCCAGAAGCCACCCCGGGAGCATAGTAAAATGAAGGGGTGTGCCTGCTCAGTTGCCCTCTGTTTAGCCTCGGCCCAAGTAACATTAGTTCTGGGCTCTCCAGGCAAATGTATCCATCCGGGAGAGAGCTAGGAATAGGAGGTCTCTTTCTGCAGGCACAGTGGGGAAGACTCAGAGAGCTGCATGCCTGAGACATCTTTCCTTGTCCCTCGCTCATTGTTGTGTTCTCTAACTTCGAACTCTCTGCCAGGCCAGGCCCTGTTTCTTTTACTGCCAACCCCCCTGACCCCTGGTCTTCCACCTACTTCCCGCTCTATTATGCCTTCTCCTTTTTTGCTCTCTTCTATGGCCCTTTGAAAAGGAATGCAGGCCTAGCTAAACCTCATGAAGGAAATCTACCAACCAAAGATGCATTCCTCACTCATGGCAGGTGCTGTGATACGAGTAAGAAGGGCCGGAGGGGTGATTGGGTTGTTGAGTTGGGAGGCACCAGAGGCGTAGCCAGGATTGTCTAGCAAATGGGGCCAGAAGCTAATGTAGTTGGGCCCACTGCACTGACAAAAATATCTGTAAATGCCCACACAACGCTGCTGAGTGGGCATTTACAGATTTTGGGTGGGCCTTGCCCCTCAGTGAAAGATTTGAAAGTTAATGCACCTACTGCAGCCTCCTATGTGTAGCCTGCAGGTGACACATTCAGTTGCTGGTGGGATGCTGATATAGGTTAGCTAGCTATGCAGGGGCGGGTGGTCACCTCACATCGCCTCGAGAAGGTGTCCTGTTTGAATCCCTGTGCAAATATCGTATCAACCATGACCCGTAAATTACACTTTTTCCCCTCGTTTTTTCCAGTCAGTTTGGGCCAGAGAGACAAGCTTTAGTATGGGTGTTACCAAGGCAGAGTGCAGAAAACAAAGGCGCAACTGTTAGTAGCAATGCTGGTATTGAAGGGGCATTAACTGTTGGCTGATCGCGCAGGGCAATGCTTACCCATTTTCAACTAAAAAAAAATAATAATAATTAAAAGTTTGCCCAGGAGGTTCCGGACACTGGATGAGAACTAAGGTCCCCAGCAGTCCAAGACCAAGCACTTATCAGTTGAGCCACTGGTGGTTGTGTTCCTAAGAGCAGCTTTCGGGCGTATATATCTTTCTTCTGCATGTCCCTGTGAGAATACCCATTCAGATTGTGAAACATGTTCACTGAAGAAAATGAGGATAGAACTTCTGGCACCCCGCTCCAGTACATACCAGTCAACTGCAGTGGCCTAGAGGTTAAGTGCTTGCGTTACAGCGCTGGGGGTCTGGGTTCGAGTCCTGCTTTCTGCACATAAACTGAATAGTTGGGTAATCTCATTGTACAACTCCTACCAAAAGGTTCAGTGGGTGGTGAAAAGAGTTCTCTGGCAAAGGGAGGGTGGAAGAAAGCAGGGACGGAGCAAGTGCAGGGTAAAGGAGGAGGTGGGGCAGGGTAAAGGAGGAGGTGGGGCAGGCCAAAGGGGGAGGCAGAGCTGGATGACGAGGTCCCTGTGGAGAGGAGGCAGGACTGGGTGAGTGGGGATAGACCTAGAAGGGCATGGCATAGGTTCCTCTGGTAAAGGGAAGGGGGAAGAAAGCAGAGAGGTGGGACTGTGGAGGAGAGGAGGCAGGGCAGGTAGCACTGAATGAAAAAAATGTCAGCCCATTGGGTCCTGCTGCATCTTTTTTCCCTCATTAATGCTCCCCTTTCCCCACATTAGCACCCTCGTTTACACACCCCACCCTCCACAATTCAGGGCCCTCCTCCCCCACCAGGGCTGACTTATTCCCTGTCTCCCCAGGGCCCCCTTTATCCTACATCCCCAGGCCCCTCTAGACCTACCCCCTACTCACCCATCCCCTCCTCGTCTCCACAGGGACCCATTCATCCAACCCAACCTCCCCCTTTAACCTGCCCCGCTGCCTCCTTTATTTGTCCTGCGTGCCTCCTTGCTTTCTTCCACCCTCCCTTTACCAGGGAAAGCTTTTCATACCCGTTGAACCTTTTAGGAGGAGTGTGGGTACCGCAACCATACAAGGACATTACCCACCCATTATGTGCCGAAAGCAGGACTCAAACCCAGGCCCCCAGCGCTGTAAAGCAAGCTCTTAACCTCTAAGCCACTGCAGTTAGCTGGTATTAATTGGAGCGGGGGCCAGATGTTCTATCCTCATTTTCTTCTGTGAACATGTTTCACAATGCAAATGGGTATGCTCACAGGGGCTTGCAGAAGAAAGATGCATACGCCCAAAAGCTACTCTCAAAAGCACAGCCACCAGTGGCTCAACTGGTAAGTGCTTGGTCTTGGAATGCTGAGGCCCTGAGTTCTAATCCAATGTCAGGAACCTCCTGGGCCTGCTTATAACATATATATTTTTTTTAATTGAAAATGTGTATGCATTGCCCTGTGCGATCAGCCAACAGTTAATGCCCCTTCAATACCTGCATTGCTACTAACAGTTGCGCCTTTGTTTTCTGCACTCTGGCCTTGGCAACACCAATACAAAAGCTTGTCTCTCTGGCCAAAACTGACTGGAAAAAACAAGGGGAAAAAGTGTAATTTACGGGTCATGGTTGATACGATAGTTGCACAGGGATTCAAACAGGACACCTTCTCGAGGCGCTGTGTGGTGACCACCGGCCCCTACATAGCAAACAAACCTGTATCAGCATCTCACCAGCAGCTGAATGTGTTGCCTGCAGGCTACACATTGGAGGCTGCAGTTGGTGCGTTAACCCATTGGGCTGTCGGCCCTCCTTCCTCTGAGAGCAGGACACTGAATTTCCATGTTGCCTTCCTTTGGCACATTAGATCTATCTTTCACCCCAATTCAGAGGATGTTTTGCTTCACAGAGAGAGTGGGCATTTACAGATTTTGGGTGGGCCTTGCCCCTCAGGCTCTACCCTGCCTCTGCTCTCACCCCCAGAGTAAAGAGTGGGAAAGGCTCGCTACAGCAAGAGTCTTTCAAATCTTTCACTTTTGAGAGCAGAGTGTTTACATTTAAAAATCATGAACAAGCAGCAATAAGCTAAGCTGGTCAGTTAAATGTTTGCCTTTGTCATTGGGGTGTATTGATATGGGCAGGGCTGTCTTCTGTCCTCTGCTACTGTCCGATTTCTTAATGCTGCTTGTTCATGATTTTTAAATGTAAACACTCTTCTCTCAAAAGTGAAAGATTTGAAAGACTCTTGATGTAGCGAGCCTTTCCCACTCTTTGCCTTGGGGGTGAGAGGGCTGCTTTCTGCCTTTAACTTTCTCAATTTTGGAGTGTCTGGCTCCAACACTGAGAATAAGGGCCTAATCCTGGAGGGAAACGGACAGAGGTCTGCGCCCTGCGTCCTCCACGCGTCCCTAACGCTCCCAAACGCGACCACAGCCCTTACGGGCACAGCCCTATGTCCTATGCGGCCCCTCTGGTGCAGCCACCCACACAACTTAGGGTTAGGATCGGTGCGCTTCCACGTAGGCCTGGCCACCTAGGCCCCAGAAAGTGTCACAGCCTGCTTTGTAAACCTTAGTGACGGTGGCTTAGGTGGAGATGATCTTGGTGGAATAGTGATGCCTTTTTCCTCCCAGAAGCCACCCCGGGAGCATAGTAAAATGAAGGGGTGTGCCTGCTCAGTTGCCCTCTGTTTAGCCTCGGCCCAAGTAACATTAGTTCTGGGCTCTCCAGGCAAATGTATCCATCCGGGAGAGAGCTAGGAATAGGAGGTCTCTTTCTGCAGGCACAGTGGGGAAGACTCAGAGAGCTGCATGCCTGAGACATCTTTCCTTGTCCCTCGCTCATTGTTGTGTTCTCTAACTTCGAACTCTCTGCCAGGCCAGGCCCTGTTTCTTTTACTGCCAACCCCCCTGACCCCTGGTCTTCCACCTACTTCCCGCTCTATTATGCCTTCTCCTTTTTTGCTCTCTTCTATGGCCCTTTGAAAAGGAATGCAGGCCTAGCTAAACCTCATGAAGGAAATCTACCAACCAAAGATGCATTCCTCACTCATGGCAGGTGCTGTGATACGAGTAAGAAGGGCCGGAGGGGTGATTGGGTTGTTGAGTTGGGAGGCACCAGAGGCGTAGCCAGGATTGTCTAGCAAATGGGGCCAGAAGCTAATGTAGTTGGGCCCACTGCACTGACAAAAATATCTGTAAATGCCCACACAACGCTGCTGAGTGGGCATTTACAGATTTTGGGTGGGCCTTGCCCCTCAGTGAAAGATTTGAAAGTTAATGCACCTACTGCAGCCTCCTATGTGTAGCCTGCAGGTGACACATTCAGTTGCTGGTGGGATGCTGATATAGGTTAGCTAGCTATGCAGGGGCGGGTGGTCACCTCACATCGCCTCGAGAAGGTGTCCTGTTTGAATCCCTGTGCAAATATCGTATCAACCATGACCCGTAAATTACACTTTTTCCCCTCGTTTTTTCCAGTCAGTTTGGGCCAGAGAGACAAGCTTTAGTATGGGTGTTACCAAGGCAGAGTGCAGAAAACAAAGGCGCAACTGTTAGTAGCAATGCTGGTATTGAAGGGGCATTAACTGTTGGCTGATCGCGCAGGGCAATGCTTACCCATTTTCAACTAAAAAAAAATAATAATAATTAAAAGTTTGCCCAGGAGGTTCCGGACACTGGATGAGAACTAAGGTCCCCAGCAGTCCAAGACCAAGCACTTATCAGTTGAGCCACTGGTGGTTGTGTTCCTAAGAGCAGCTTTCGGGCGTATATATCTTTCTTCTGCATGTCCCTGTGAGAATACCCATTCAGATTGTGAAACATGTTCACTGAAGAAAATGAGGATAGAACTTCTGGCACCCCGCTCCAGTACATACCAGTCAACTGCAGTGGCCTAGAGGTTAAGTGCTTGCGTTACAGCGCTGGGGGTCTGGGTTCGAGTCCTGCTTTCTGCACATAAACTGAATAGTTGGGTAATCTCATTGTACAACTCCTACCAAAAGGTTCAGTGGGTGGTGAAAAGAGTTCTCTGGCAAAGGGAGGGTGGAAGAAAGCAGGGACGGAGCAAGTGCAGGGTAAAGGAGGAGGTGGGGCAGGGTAAAGGAGGAGGTGGGGCAGGCCAAAGGGGGAGGCAGAGCTGGATGACGAGGTCCCTGTGGAGAGGAGGCAGGACTGGGTGAGTGGGGATAGACCTAGAAGGGCATGGCATAGGTTCCTCTGGTAAAGGGAAGGGGGAAGAAAGCAGAGAGGTGGGACTGTGGAGGAGAGGAGGCAGGGCAGGTAGCACTGAATGAAAAAAATGTCAGCCCATTGGGTCCTGCTGCATCTTTTTTCCCTCATTAATGCTCCCTTTCCCCACATTAGCACCCTCGTTTACACACCCCACCCTCCACAATTCAGGGCCCTCCTCCCCCACCAGGGCTGACTTATTCCCTGTCTCCCCAGGGCCCCCTTTATCCTACATCCCCAGGCCCCTCTAGACCTACCCCCTACTCACCCATCCCCTCCTCGTCTCCACAGGGACCCATTCATCCAACCCAACCTCCCCCTTTAACCTGCCCCGCTGCCTCCTTTATTTGTCCTGCGTGCCTCCTTGCTTTCTTCCACCCTCCCTTTACCAGGGAAAGCTTTTCATACCCGTTGAACCTTTTAGGAGGAGTGTGGGTACCGCAACCATACAAGGACATTACCCACCCATTATGTGCCGAAAGCAGGACTCAAACCCAGGCCCCCAGCGCTGTAAAGCAAGCTCTTAACCTCTAAGCCACTGCAGTTAGCTGGTATTAATTGGAGCGGGGGCCAGATGTTCTATCCTCATTTTCTTCTGTGAACATGTTTCACAATGCAAATGGGTATGCTCACAGGGGCTTGCAGAAGAAAGATGCATACGCCCAAAAGCTACTCTCAAAAGCACAGCCACCAGTGGCTCAACTGGTAAGTGCTTGGTCTTGGAATGCTGAGGCCCTGAGTTCTAATCCAATGTCAGGAACCTCCTGGGCCTGCTTATAACATATATATTTTTTTTAATTGAAAATGTGTATGCATTGCCCTGTGCGATCAGCCAACAGTTAATGCCCCTTCAATACCTGCATTGCTACTAACAGTTGCGCCTTTGTTTTCTGCACTCTGGCCTTGGCAACACCAATACAAAAGCTTGTCTCTCTGGCCAAAACTGACTGGAAAAAACAAGGGGAAAAAGTGTAATTTACGGGTCATGGTTGATACGATAGTTGCACAGGGATTCAAACAGGACACCTTCTCGAGGCGCTGTGTGGTGACCACCGGCCCCTACATAGCAAACAAACCTGTATCAGCATCTCACCAGCAGCTGAATGTGTTGCCTGCAGGCTACACATTGGAGGCTGCAGTTGGTGCGTTAACCCATTGGGCTGTCGGCCCTCCTTCCTCTGAGAGCAGGACACTGAATTTCCATGTTGCCTTCCTTTGGCACATTAGATCTATCTTTCACCCCAATTCAGAGGATGTTTTGCTTCACAGAGAGAGTGGGCATTTACAGATTTTGGGTGGGCCTTGCCCCTCAGGCTCTACCCTGCCTCTGCTCTCACCCCCAGGGTAAAGAGTGGGAAAGGCTCGCTACAGCAAGAGTCTTTCAAATCTTTCACTTTTGAGAGCAGAGTGTTTACATTTAAAAATCATGAACAAGCAGCAATAAGCTAAGCTGGTCAGTTAAATGTTTGCCTTTGTCATTGGGGTGTATTGATATGGGCAGGGCTGTCTTCTGTCCTCTGCTACTGTCCGATTTCTTAATGCTGCTTGTTCATGATTTTTAAATGTAAACACTCTTCTCTCAAAAGTGAAAGATTTGAAAGACTCTTGATGTAGCGAGCCTTTCCCACTCTTTGCCTTGGGGGTGAGAGGGCTGCTTTCTGCCTTTAACTTTCTCAATTTTGGAGTGTCTGGCTCCAACACTGAGAATAAGGGCCTAATCCTGGAGGGAAACGGACAGAGGTCTGCGCCCTGCGTCCTCCACGCGTCCCTAACGCTCCCAAACGCGACCACAGCCCTTACGGGCACAGCCCTATGTCCTATGCGGCCCCTCTGGTGCAGCCACCCACACAACTTAGGGTTAGGATCGGTGCGCTTCCACGTAGGCCTGGCCACCTAGGCCCCAGAAAGTGTCACAGCCTGCTTTGTAAACCTTAGTGACGGTGGCTTAGGTGGAGATGATCTTGGTGGAATAGTGATGCCTTTTTCCTCCCAGAAGCCACCCCGGGAGCATAGTAAAATGAAGGGGTGTGCCTGCTCAGTTGCCCTCTGTTTAGCCTCGGCCCAAGTAACATTAGTTCTGGGCTCTCCAGGCAAATGTATCCATCCGGGAGAGAGCTAGGAATAGGAGGTCTCTTTCTGCAGGCACAGTGGGGAAGACTCAGAGAGCTGCATGCCTGAGACATCTTTCCTTGTCCCTCGCTCATTGTTGTGTTCTCTAACTTCGAACTCTCTGCCAGGCCAGGCCCTGTTTCTTTTACTGCCAACCCCCCTGACCCCTGGTCTTCCACCTACTTCCCGCTCTATTATGCCTTCTCCTTTTTTGCTCTCTTCTATGGCCCTTTGAAAAGGAATGCAGGCCTAGCTAAACCTCATGAAGGAAATCTACCAACCAAAGATGCATTCCTCACTCATGGCAGGTGCTGTGATACGAGTAAGAAGGGCCGGAGGGGTGATTGGGTTGTTGAGTTGGGAGGCACCAGAGGCGTAGCCAGGATTGTCTAGCAAATGGGGCCAGAAGCTAATGTAGTTGGGCCCACTGCACTGACAAAAATATCTGTAAATGCCCACACAACGCTGCTGAGTGGGCATTTACAGATTTTGGGTGGGCCTTGCCCCTCAGTGAAAGATTTGAAAGTTAATGCACCTACTGCAGCCTCCTATGTGTAGCCTGCAGGTGACACATTCAGTTGCTGGTGGGATGCTGATATAGGTTAGCTAGCTATGCAGGGGCGGGTGGTCACCTCACATCGCCTCGAGAAGGTGTCCTGTTTGAATCCCTGTGCAAATATCGTATCAACCATGACCCGTAAATTACACTTTTTCCCCTCGTTTTTTCCAGTCAGTTTGGGCCAGAGAGACAAGCTTTAGTATGGGTGTTACCAAGGCAGAGTGCAGAAAACAAAGGCGCAACTGTTAGTAGCAATGCTGGTATTGAAGGGGCATTAACTGTTGGCTGATCGCGCAGGGCAATGCTTACCCATTTTCAACTAAAAAAAAATAATAATAATTAAAAGTTTGCCCAGGAGGTTCCGGACACTGGATGAGAACTAAGGTCCCCAGCAGTCCAAGACCAAGCACTTATCAATTGAGCCACTGGTGGTTGTGTTCCTAAGAGCAGCTTTCGGGCGTATATATCTTTCTTCTGCATGTCCCTGTGAGAATACCCATTCAGATTGTGAAACATGTTCACTGAAGAAAATGAGGATAGAACTTCTGGCACCCCGCTCCAGTACATACCAGTCAACTGCAGTGGCCTAGAGGTTAAGTGCTTGCGTTACAGCGCTGGGGGTCTGGGTTCGAGTCCTGCTTTCTGCACATAAACTGAATAGTTGGGTAATCTCATTGTACAACTCCTACCAAAAGGTTCAGTGGGTGGTGAAAAGAGTTCTCTGGCAAAGGGAGGGTGGAAGAAAGCAGGGACGGAGCAAGTGCAGGGTAAAGGAGGAGGTGGGGCAGGGTAAAGGAGGAGGTGGGACAGGCCAAAGGGGGAGGCAGAGCTGGATGACGAGGTCCCTGTGGAGAGGAGGCAGGACTGGGTGAGTGGGGATAGACCTAGAAGGGCATGGCATAGGTTCCTCTGGTAAAGGGAAGGGGGAAGAAAGCAGAGAGGTGGGACTGTGGAGGAGAGGAGGCAGGGCAGGTAGCACTGAATGAAAAAAATGTCAGCCCATTGGGTCCTGCTGCATCTTTTTTCCCTCATTAATGCTCCCTTTCCCCACATTAGCACCCTCGTTTACACACCCCACCCTCCACAATTCAGGGCCCTCCTCCCCCACCAGGGCTGACTTATTCCCTGTCTCCCCAGGGCCCCCTTTATCCTACATCCCCAGGCCCCTCTAGACCTACCCCCTACTCACCCATCCCCTCCTCGTCTCCACAGGGACCCATTCATCCAACCCAACCTCCCCCTTTAACCTGCCCCGCTGCCTCCTTTATTTGTCCTGCGTGCCTCCTTGCTTTCTTCCACCCTCCCTTTACCAGGGAAAGCTTTTCATACCCGTTGAACCTTTTAGGAGGAGTGTGGGTACCGCAACCATACAAGGACATTACCCACCCATTATGTGCCGAAAGCAGGACTCAAACCCAGGCCCCCAGCGCTGTAAAGCAAGCTCTTAACCTCTAAGCCACTGCAGTTAGCTGGTATTAATTGGAGCGGGGGCCAGATGTTCTATCCTCATTTTCTTCTGTGAACATGTTTCACAATGCAAATGGGTATGCTCACAGGGGCTTGCAGAAGAAAGATGCATACGCCCAAAAGCTACTCTCAAAAGCACAGCCACCAGTGGCTCAACTGGTAAGTGCTTGGTCTTGGAATGCTGAGGCCCTGAGTTCTAATCCAATGTCAGGAACCTCCTGGGCCTGCTTATAACATATATATTTTTTTTAATTGAAAATGTGTATGCATTGCCCTGTGCGATCAGCCAACAGTTAATGCCCCTTCAATACCTGCATTGCTACTAACAGTTGCGCCTTTGTTTTCTGCACTCTGGCCTTGGCAACACCAATACAAAAGCTTGTCTCTCTGGCCAAAACTGACTGGAAAAAACAAGGGGAAAAAGTGTAATTTACGGGTCATGGTTGATACGATAGTTGCACAGGGATTCAAACAGGACACCTTCTCGAGGCGCTGTGTGGTGACCACCGGCCCCTACATAGCAAACAAACCTGTATCAGCATCTCACCAGCAGCTGAATGTGTTGCCTGCAGGCTACACATTGGAGGCTGCAGTTGGTGCGTTAACCCATTGGGCTGTCGGCCCTCCTTCCTCTGAGAGCAGGACACTGAATTTCCATGTTGCCTTCCTTTGGCACATTAGATCTATCTTTCACCCCAATTCAGAGGATGTTTTGCTTCACAGAGAGAGTGGGCATTTACAGATTTTGGGTGGGCCTTGCCCCTCAGGCTCTACCCTGCCTCTGCTCTCACCCCCAGAGTAAAGAGTGGGAAAGGCTCGCTACAGCAAGAGTCTTTCAAATCTTTCACTTTTGAGAGCAGAGTGTTTACATTTAAAAATCATGAACAAGCAGCAATAAGCTAAGCTGGTCAGTTAAATGTTTGCCTTTGTCATTGGGGTGTATTGATATGGGCAGGGCTGTCTTCTGTCCTCTGCTACTGTCCGATTTCTTAATGCTGCTTGTTCATGATTTTTAAATGTAAACACTCTTCTCTCAAAAGTGAAAGATTTGAAAGACTCTTGATGTAGCGAGCCTTTCCCACTCTTTGCCTTGGGGGTGAGAGGGCTGCTTTCTGCCTTTAACTTTCTCAATTTTGGAGTGTCTGGCTCCAACACTGAGAATAAGGGCCTAATCCTGGAGGGAAACGGACAGAGGTCTGCGCCCTGCGTCCTCCACGCGTCCCTAACGCTCCCAAACGCGACCACAGCCCTTACGGGCACAGCCCTATGTCCTATGCGGCCCCTCTGGTGCAGCCACCCACACAACTTAGGGTTAGGATCGGTGCGCTTCCACGTAGGCCTGGCCACCTAGGCCCCAGAAAGTGTCACAGCCTGCTTTGTAAACCTTAGTGACGGTGGCTTAGGTGGAGATGATCTTGGTGGAATAGTGATGCCTTTTTCCTCCCAGAAGCCACCCCGGGAGCATAGTAAAATGAAGGGGTGTGCCTGCTCAGTTGCCCTCTGTTTAGCCTCGGCCCAAGTAACATTAGTTCTGGGCTCTCCAGGCAAATGTATCCATCCGGGAGAGAGCTAGGAATAGGAGGTCTCTTTCTGCAGGCACAGTGGGGAAGACTCAGAGAGCTGCATGCCTGAGACATCTTTCCTTGTCCCTCGCTCATTGTTGTGTTCTCTAACTTCGAACTCTCTGCCAGGCCAGGCCCTGTTTCTTTTACTGCCAACCCCCCTGACCCCTGGTCTTCCACCTACTTCCCGCTCTATTATGCCTTCTCCTTTTTTGCTCTCTTCTATGGCCCTTTGAAAAGGAATGCAGGCCTAGCTAAACCTCATGAAGGAAATCTACCAACCAAAGATGCATTCCTCACTCATGGCAGGTGCTGTGATACGAGTAAGAAGGGCCGGAGGGGTGATTGGGTTGTTGAGTTGGGAGGCACCAGAGGCGTAGCCAGGATTGTCTAGCAAATGGGGCCAGAAGCTAATGTAGTTGGGCCCACTGCACTGACAAAAATATCTGTAAATGCCCACACAACGCTGCTGAGTGGGCATTTACAGATTTTGGGTGGGCCTTGCCCCTCAGTGAAAGATTTGAAAGTTAATGCACCTACTGCAGCCTCCTATGTGTAGCCTGCAGGTGACACATTCAGTTGCTGGTGGGATGCTGATATAGGTTAGCTAGCTATGCAGGGGCGGGTGGTCACCTCACATCGCCTCGAGAAGGTGTCCTGTTTGAATCCCTGTGCAAATATCGTATCAACCATGACCCGTAAATTACACTTTTTCCCCTCGTTTTTTCCAGTCAGTTTGGGCCAGAGAGACAAGCTTTAGTATGGGTGTTACCAAGGCAGAGTGCAGAAAACAAAGGCGCAACTGTTAGTAGCAATGCTGGTATTGAAGGGGCATTAACTGTTGGCTGATCGCGCAGGGCAATGCTTACCCATTTTCAACTAAAAAAAAATAATAATAATTAAAAGTTTGCCCAGGAGGTTCCGGACACTGGATGAGAACTAAGGTCCCCAGCAGTCCAAGACCAAGCACTTATCAGTTGAGCCACTGGTGGTTGTGTTCCTAAGAGCAGCTTTCGGGCGTATATATCTTTCTTCTGCATGTCCCTGTGAGAATACCCATTCAGATTGTGAAACATGTTCACTGAAGAAAATGAGGATAGAACTTCTGGCACCCCGCTCCAGTACATACCAGTCAACTGCAGTGGCCTAGAGGTTAAGTGCTTGCGTTACAGCGCTGGGGGTCTGGGTTCGAGTCCTGCTTTCTGCACATAAACTGAATAGTTGGGTAATCTCATTGTACAACTCCTACCAAAAGGTTCAGTGGGTGGTGAAAAGAGTTCTCTGGCAAAGGGAGGGTGGAAGAAAGCAGGGACGGAGCAAGTGCAGGGTAAAGGAGGAGGTGGGGCAGGGTAAAGGAGGAGGTGGGGCAGGCCAAAGGGGGAGGCAGAGCTGGATGACGAGGTCCCTGTGGAGAGGAGGCAGGACTGGGTGAGTGGGGATAGACCTAGAAGGGCATGGCATAGGTTCCTCTGGTAAAGGGAAGGGGGAAGAAAGCAGAGAGGTGGGACTGTGGAGGAGAGGAGGCAGGGCAGGTAGCACTGAATGAAAAAAATGTCAGCCCATTGGGTCCTGCTGCATCTTTTTTCCCTCATTAATGCTCCCCTTTCCCCACATTAGCACCCTCGTTTACACACCCCACCCTCCACAATTCAGGGCCCTCCTCCCCCACCAGGGCTGACTTATTCCCTGTCTCCCCAGGGCCCCCTTTATCCTACATCCCCAGGCCCCTCTAGACCTACCCCCTACTCACCCATCCCCTCCTCGTCTCCACAGGGACCCATTCATCCAACCCAACCTCCCCCTTTAACCTGCCCCGCTGCCTCCTTTATTTGTCCTGCGTGCCTCCTTGCTTTCTTCCACCCTCCCTTTACCAGGGAAAGCTTTTCATACCCGTTGAACCTTTTAGGAGGAGTGTGGGTACCGCAACCATACAAGGACATTACCCACCCATTATGTGCCGAAAGCAGGACTCAAACCCAGGCCCCCAGCGCTGTAAAGCAAGCTCTTAACCTCTAAGCCACTGCAGTTAGCTGGTATTAATTGGAGCGGGGGCCAGATGTTCTATCCTCATTTTCTTCTGTGAACATGTTTCACAATGCAAATGGGTATGCTCACAGGGGCTTGCAGAAGAAAGATGCATACGCCCAAAAGCTACTCTCAAAAGCACAGCCACCAGTGGCTCAACTGGTAAGTGCTTGGTCTTGGAATGCTGAGGCCCTGAGTTCTAATCCAATGTCAGGAACCTCCTGGGCCTGCTTATAACATATATATTTTTTTTAATTGAAAATGTGTATGCATTGCCCTGTGCGATCAGCCAACAGTTAATGCCCCTTCAATACCTGCATTGCTACTAACAGTTGCGCCTTTGTTTTCTGCACTCTGGCCTTGGCAACACCAATACAAAAGCTTGTCTCTCTGGCCAAAACTGACTGGAAAAAACAAGGGGAAAAAGTGTAATTTACGGGTCATGGTTGATACGATAGTTGCACAGGGATTCAAACAGGACACCTTCTCGAGGCGCTGTGTGGTGACCACCGGCCCCTACATAGCAAACAAACCTGTATCAGCATCTCACCAGCAGCTGAATGTGTTGCCTGCAGGCTACACATTGGAGGCTGCAGTTGGTGCGTTAACCCATTGGGCTGTCGGCCCTCCTTCCTCTGAGAGCAGGACACTGAATTTCCATGTTGCCTTCCTTTGGCACATTAGATCTATCTTTCACCCCAATTCAGAGGATGTTTTGCTTCACAGAGAGAGTGGGCATTTACAGATTTTGGGTGGGCCTTGCCCCTCAGGCTCTACCCTGCCTCTGCTCTCACCCCCAGAGTAAAGAGTGGGAAAGGCTCGCTACAGCAAGAGTCTTTCAAATCTTTCACTTTTGAGAGCAGAGTGTTTACATTTAAAAATCATGAACAAGCAGCAATAAGCTAAGCTGGTCAGTTAAATGTTTGCCTTTGTCATTGGGGTGTATTGATATGGGCAGGGCTGTCTTCTGTCCTCTGCTACTGTCCGATTTCTTAATGCTGCTTGTTCATGATTTTTAAATGTAAACACTCTTCTCTCAAAAGTGAAAGATTTGAAAGACTCTTGATGTAGCGAGCCTTTCCCACTCTTTGCCTTGGGGGTGAGAGGGCTGCTTTCTGCCTTTAACTTTCTCAATTTTGGAGTGTCTGGCTCCAACACTGAGAATAAGGGCCTAATCCTGGAGGGAAACGGACAGAGGTCTGCGCCCTGCGTCCTCCACGCGTCCCTAACGCTCCCAAACGCGACCACAGCCCTTACGGGCACAGCCCTATGTCCTATGCGGCCCCTCTGGTGCAGCCACCCACACAACTTAGGGTTAGGATCGGTGCGCTTCCACGTAGGCCTGGCCACCTAGGCCCCAGAAAGTGTCACAGCCTGCTTTGTAAACCTTAGTGACGGTGGCTTAGGTGGAGATGATCTTGGTGGAATAGTGATGCCTTTTTCCTCCCAGAAGCCACCCCGGGAGCATAGTAAAATGAAGGGGTGTGCCTGCTCAGTTGCCCTCTGTTTAGCCTCGGCCCAAGTAACATTAGTTCTGGGCTCTCCAGGCAAATGTATCCATCCGGGAGAGAGCTAGGAATAGGAGGTCTCTTTCTGCAGGCACAGTGGGGAAGACTCAGAGAGCTGCATGCCTGAGACATCTTTCCTTGTCCCTTGCTCATTGTTGTGTTCTCTAACTTCGAACTCTCTGCCAGGCCAGGCCCTGTTTCTTTTACTGCCAACCCCCCTGACCCCTGGTCTTCCACCTACTTCCCGCTCTATTATGCCTTCTCCTTTTTTGCTCTCTTCTATGGCCCTTTGAAAAGGAATGCAGGCCTAGCTAAACCTCATGAAGGAAATCTACCAACCAAAGATGCATTCCTCACTCATGGCAGGTGCTGTGATACGAGTAAGAAGGGCCGGAGGGGTGATTGGGTTGTTGAGTTGGGAGGCACCAGAGGCGTAGCCAGGATTGTCTAGCAAATGGGGCCAGAAGCTAATGTAGTTGGGCCCACTGCACTGACAAAAATATCTGTAAATGCCCACACAACGCTGCTGAGTGGGCATTTACAGATTTTGGGTGGGCCTTGCCCCTCAGTGAAAGATTTGAAAGTTAATGCACCTACTGCAGCCTCCTATGTGTAGCCTGCAGGTGACACATTCAGTTGCTGGTGGGATGCTGATATAGGTTAGCTAGCTATGCAGGGGCGGGTGGTCACCTCACATCGCCTCGAGAAGGTGTCCTGTTTGAATCCCTGTGCAAATATCGTATCAACCATGACCCGTAAATTACACTTTTTCCCCTCGTTTTTTCCAGTCAGTTTGGGCCAGAGAGACAAGCTTTAGTATGGGTGTTACCAAGGCAGAGTGCAGAAAACAAAGGCGCAACTGTTAGTAGCAATGCTGGTATTGAAGGGGCATTAACTGTTGGCTGATCGCGCAGGGCAATGCTTACCCATTTTCAACTAAAAAAAAATAATAATAATTAAAAGTTTGCCCAGGAGGTTCCGGACACTGGATGAGAACTAAGGTCCCCAGCAGTCCAAGACCAAGCACTTATCAGTTGAGCCACTGGTGGTTGTGTTCCTAAGAGCAGCTTTCGGGCGTATATATCTTTCTTCTGCATGTCCCTGTGAGAATACCCATTCAGATTGTGAAACATGTTCACTGAAGAAAATGAGGATAGAACTTCTGGCACCCCGCTCCAGTACATACCAGTCAACTGCAGTGGCCTAGAGGTTAAGTGCTTGCGTTACAGCGCTGGGGGTCTGGGTTCGAGTCCTGCTTTCTGCACATAAACTGAATAGTTGGGTAATCTCATTGTACAACTCCTACCAAAAGGTTCAGTGGGTGGTGAAAAGAGTTCTCTGGCAAAGGGAGGGTGGAAGAAAGCAGGGACGGAGCAAGTGCAGGGTAAAGGAGGAGGTGGGGCAGGGTAAAGGAGGAGGTGGGGCAGGCCAAAGGGGGAGGCAGAGCTGGATGACGAGGTCCCTGTGGAGAGGAGGCAGGACTGGGTGAGTGGGGATAGACCTAGAAGGGCATGGCATAGGTTCCTCTGGTAAAGGGAAGGGGGAAGAAAGCAGAGAGGTGGGACTGTGGAGAAGAGGAGGCAGGGCAGGTAGCACTGAATGAAAAAAATGTCAGCCCATTGGGTCCTGCTGCATCTTTTTTCCCTCATTAATGCTCCCTTTCCCCACATTAGCACCCTCGTTTACACACCCCACCCTCCACAATTCAGGGCCCTCCTCCCCCACCAGGGCTGACTTATTCCCTGTCTCCCCAGGGCCCCCTTTATCCTACATCCCCAGGCCCCTCTAGACCTACCCCCTACTCACCCATCCCCTCCTCGTCTCCACAGGGACCCATTCATCCAACCCAACCTCCCCCTTTAACCTGCCCCGCTGCCTCCTTTATTTGTCCTGCGTGCCTCCTTGCTTTCTTCCACCCTCCCTTTACCAGGGAAAGCTTTTCATACCCGTTGAACCTTTTAGGAGGAGTGTGGGTACCGCAACCATACAAGGACATTACCCACCCATTATGTGCCGAAAGCAGGACTCAAACCCAGGCCCCCAGCGCTGTAAAGCAAGCTCTTAACCTCTAAGCCACTGCAGTTAGCTGGTATTAATTGGAGCGGGGGCCAGATGTTCTATCCTCATTTTCTTCTGTGAACATGTTTCACAATGCAAATGGGTATGCTCACAGGGGCTTGCAGAAGAAAGATGCATACGCCCAAAAGCTACTCTCAAAAGCACAGCCACCAGTGGCTCAACTGGTAAGTGCTTGGTCTTGGAATGCTGAGGCCCTGAGTTCTAATCCAATGTCAGGAACCTCCTGGGCCTGCTTATAACATATATATTTTTTTTAATTGAAAATGTGTATGCATTGCCCTGTGCGATCAGCCAACAGTTAATGCCCCTTCAATACCTGCATTGCTACTAACAGTTGCGCCTTTGTTTTCTGCACTCTGGCCTTGGCAACACCAATACAAAAGCTTGTCTCTCTGGCCAAAACTGACTGGAAAAAACAAGGGGAAAAAGTGTAATTTACGGGTCATGGTTGATACGATAGTTGCACAGGGATTCAAACAGGACACCTTCTCGAGGCGCTGTGTGGTGACCACCGGCCCCTACATAGCAAACAAACCTGTATCAGCATCTCACCAGCAGCTGAATGTGTTGCCTGCAGGCTACACATTGGAGGCTGCAGTTGGTGCGTTAACCCATTGGGCTGTCGGCCCTCCTTCCTCTGAGAGCAGGACACTGAATTTCCATGTTGCCTTCCTTTGGCACATTAGATCTATCTTTCACCCCAATTCAGAGGATGTTTTGCTTCACAGAGAGAGTGGGCATTTACAGATTTTGGGTGGGCCTTGCCCCTCAGGCTCTACCCTGCCTCTGCTCTCACCCCCAGGGTAAAGAGTGGGAAAGGCTCGCTACAGCAAGAGTCTTTCAAATCTTTCACTTTTGAGAGCAGAGTGTTTACATTTAAAAATCATGAACAAGCAGCAATAAGCTAAGCTGGTCAGTTAAATGTTTGCCTTTGTCATTGGGGTGTATTGATATGGGCAGGGCTGTCTTCTGTCCTCTGCTACTGTCCGATTTCTTAATGCTGCTTGTTCATGATTTTTAAATGTAAACACTCTTCTCTCAAAAGTGAAAGATTTGAAAGACTCTTGATGTAGCGAGCCTTTCCCACTCTTTGCCTTGGGGGTGAGAGGGCTGCTTTCTGCCTTTAACTTTCTCAATTTTGGAGTGTCTGGCTCCAACACTGAGAATAAGGGCCTAATCCTGGAGGGAAACGGACAGAGGTCTGCGCCCTGCGTCCTCCACGCGTCCCTAACGCTCCCAAACGCGACCACAGCCCTTACGGGCACAGCCCTATGTCCTATGCGGCCCCTCTGGTGCAGCCACCCACACAACTTAGGGTTAGGATCGGTGCGCTTCCACGTAGGCCTGGCCACCTAGGCCCCAGAAAGTGTCACAGCCTGCTTTGTAAACCTTAGTGACGGTGGCTTAGGTGGAGATGATCTTGGTGGAATAGTGATGCCTTTTTCCTCCCAGAAGCCACCCCGGGAGCATAGTAAAATGAAGGGGTGTGCCTGCTCAGTTGCCCTCTGTTTAGCCTCGGCCCAAGTAACATTAGTTCTGGGCTCTCCAGGCAAATGTATCCATCCGGGAGAGAGCTAGGAATAGGAGGTCTCTTTCTGCAGGCACAGTGGGGAAGACTCAGAGAGCTGCATGCCTGAGACATCTTTCCTTGTCCCTCGCTCATTGTTGTGTTCTCTAACTTCGAACTCTCTGCCAGGCCAGGCCCTGTTTCTTTTACTGCCAACCCCCCTGACCCCTGGTCTTCCACCTACTTCCCGCTCTATTATGCCTTCTCCTTTTTTGCTCTCTTCTATGGCCCTTTGAAAAGGAATGCAGGCCTAGCTAAACCTCATGAAGGAAATCTACCAACCAAAGATGCATTCCTCACTCATGGCAGGTGCTGTGATACGAGTAAGAAGGGCCGGAGGGGTGATTGGGTTGTTGAGTTGGGAGGCACCAGAGGCGTAGCCAGGATTGTCTAGCAAATGGGGCCAGAAGCTAATGTAGTTGGGCCCACTGCACTGACAAAAATATCTGTAAATGCCCACACAACGCTGCTGAGTGGGCATTTACAGATTTTGGGTGGGCCTTGCCCCTCAGTGAAAGATTTGAAAGTTAATGCACCTACTGCAGCCTCCTATGTGTAGCCTGCAGGTGACACATTCAGTTGCTGGTGGGATGCTGATATAGGTTAGCTAGCTATGCAGGGGCGGGTGGTCACCTCACATCGCCTCGAGAAGGTGTCCTGTTTGAATCCCTGTGCAAATATCGTATCAACCATGACCCGTAAATTACACTTTTTCCCCTCGTTTTTTCCAGTCAGTTTGGGCCAGAGAGACAAGCTTTAGTATGGGTGTTACCAAGGCAGAGTGCAGAAAACAAAGGCGCAACTGTTAGTAGCAATGCTGGTATTGAAGGGGCATTAACTGTTGGCTGATCGCGCAGGGCAATGCTTACCCATTTTCAACTAAAAAAAAATAATAATAATTAAAAGTTTGCCCAGGAGGTTCCGGACACTGGATGAGAACTAAGGTCCCCAGCAGTCCAAGACCAAGCACTTATCAATTGAGCCACTGGTGGTTGTGTTCCTAAGAGCAGCTTTCGGGCGTATATATCTTTCTTCTGCATGTCCCTGTGAGAATACCCATTCAGATTGTGAAACATGTTCACTGAAGAAAATGAGGATAGAACTTCTGGCACCCCGCTCCAGTACATACCAGTCAACTGCAGTGGCCTAGAGGTTAAGTGCTTGCGTTACAGCGCTGGGGGTCTGGGTTCGAGTCCTGCTTTCTGCACATAAACTGAATAGTTGGGTAATCTCATTGTACAACTCCTACCAAAAGGTTCAGTGGGTGGTGAAAAGAGTTCTCTGGCAAAGGGAGGGTGGAAGAAAGCAGGGACGGAGCAAGTGCAGGGTAAAGGAGGAGGTGGGGCAGGGTAAAGGAGGAGGTGGGGCAGGCCAAAGGGGGAGGCAGAGCTGGATGACGAGGTCCCTGTGGAGAGGAGGCAGGACTGGGTGAGTGGGGATAGACCTAGAAGGGCATGGCATAGGTTCCTCTGGTAAAGGGAAGGGGGAAGAAAGCAGAGAGGTGGGACTGTGGAGGAGAGGAGGCAGGGCAGGTAGCACTGAATGAAAAAAATGTCAGCCCATTGGGTCCTGCTGCATCTTTTTTCCCTCATTAATGCTCCCTTTCCCCACATTAGCACCCTCGTTTACACACCCCACCCTCCACAATTCAGGGCCCTCCTCCCCCACCAGGGCTGACTTATTCCCTGTCTCCCCAGGGCCCCCTTTATCCTACATCCCCAGGCCCCTCTAGACCTACCCCCTACTCACCCATCCCCTCCTCGTCTCCACAGGGACCCATTCATCCAACCCAACCTCCCCCTTTAACCTGCCCCGCTGCCTCCTTTATTTGTCCTGCGTGCCTCCTTGCTTTCTTCCACCCTCCCTTTACCAGGGAAAGCTTTTCATACCCGTTGAACCTTTTAGGAGGAGTGTGGGTACCGCAACCATACAAGGACATTACCCACCCATTATGTGCCGAAAGCAGGACTCAAACCCAGGCCCCCAGCGCTGTAAAGCAAGCTCTTAACCTCTAAGCCACTGCAGTTAGCTGGTATTAATTGGAGCGGGGGCCAGATGTTCTATCCTCATTTTCTTCTGTGAACATGTTTCACAATGCAAATGGGTATGCTCACAGGGGCTTGCAGAAGAAAGATGCATACGCCCAAAAGCTACTCTCAAAAGCACAGCCACCAGTGGCTCAACTGGTAAGTGCTTGGTCTTGGAATGCTGAGGCCCTGAGTTCTAATCCAATGTCAGGAACCTCCTGGGCCTGCTTATAACATATATATTTTTTTTAATTGAAAATGTGTATGCATTGCCCTGTGCGATCAGCCAACAGTTAATGCCCCTTCAATACCTGCATTGCTACTAACAGTTGCGCCTTTGTTTTCTGCACTCTGGCCTTGGCAACACCAATACAAAAGCTTGTCTCTCTGGCCAAAACTGACTGGAAAAAACAAGGGGAAAAAGTGTAATTTACGGGTCATGGTTGATACGATAGTTGCACAGGGATTCAAACAGGACACCTTCTCGAGGCGCTGTGTGGTGACCACCGGCCCCTACATAGCAAACAAACCTGTATCAGCATCTCACCAGCAGCTGAATGTGTTGCCTGCAGGCTACACATTGGAGGCTGCAGTTGGTGCGTTAACCCATTGGGCTGTCGGCCCTCCTTCCTCTGAGAGCAGGACACTGAATTTCCATGTTGCCTTCCTTTGGCACATTAGATCTATCTTTCACCCCAATTCAGAGGATGTTTTGCTTCACAGAGAGAGTGGGCATTTACAGATTTTGGGTGGGCCTTGCCCCTCAGGCTCTACCCTGCCTCTGCTCTCACCCCCAGAGTAAAGAGTGGGAAAGGCTCGCTACAGCAAGAGTCTTTCAAATCTTTCACTTTTGAGAGCAGAGTGTTTACATTTAAAAATCATGAACAAGCAGCAATAAGCTAAGCTGGTCAGTTAAATGTTTGCCTTTGTCATTGGGGTGTATTGATATGGGCAGGGCTGTCTTCTGTCCTCTGCTACTGTCCGATTTCTTAATGCTGCTTGTTCATGATTTTTAAATGTAAACACTCTTCTCTCAAAAGTGAAAGATTTGAAAGACTCTTGATGTAGCGAGCCTTTCCCACTCTTTGCCTTGGGGGTGAGAGGGCTGCTTTCTGCCTTTAACTTTCTCAATTTTGGAGTGTCTGGCTCCAACACTGAGAATAAGGGCCTAATCCTGGAGGGAAACGGACAGAGGTCTGCGCCCTGCGTCCTCCACGCGTCCCTAACGCTCCCAAACGCGACCACAGCCCTTACGGGCACAGCCCTATGTCCTATGCGGCCCCTCTGGTGCAGCCACCCACACAACTTAGGGTTAGGATCGGTGCGCTTCCACGTAGGCCTGGCCACCTAGGCCCCAGAAAGTGTCACAGCCTGCTTTGTAAACCTTAGTGACGGTGGCTTAGGTGGAGATGATCTTGGTGGAATAGTGATGCCTTTTTCCTCCCAGAAGCCACCCCGGGAGCATAGTAAAATGAAGGGGTGTGCCTGCTCAGTTGCCCTCTGTTTAGCCTCGGCCCAAGTAACATTAGTTCTGGGCTCTCCAGGCAAATGTATCCATCCGGGAGAGAGCTAGGAATAGGAGGTCTCTTTCTGCAGGCACAGTGGGGAAGACTCAGAGAGCTGCATGCCTGAGACATCTTTCCTTGTCCCTCGCTCATTGTTGTGTTCTCTAACTTCGAACTCTCTGCCAGGCCAGGCCCTGTTTCTTTTACTGCCAACCCCCCTGACCCCTGGTCTTCCACCTACTTCCCGCTCTATTATGCCTTCTCCTTTTTTGCTCTCTTCTATGGCCCTTTGAAAAGGAATGCAGGCCTAGCTAAACCTCATGAAGGAAATCTACCAACCAAAGATGCATTCCTCACTCATGGCAGGTGCTGTGATACGAGTAAGAAGGGCCGGAGGGGTGATTGGGTTGTTGAGTTGGGAGGCACCAGAGGCGTAGCCAGGATTGTCTAGCAAATGGGGCCAGAAGCTAATGTAGTTGGGCCCACTGCACTGACAAAAATATCTGTAAATGCCCACACAACGCTGCTGAGTGGGCATTTACAGATTTTGGGTGGGCCTTGCCCCTCAGTGAAAGATTTGAAAGTTAATGCACCTACTGCAGCCTCCTATGTGTAGCCTGCAGGTGACACATTCAGTTGCTGGTGGGATGCTGATATAGGTTAGCTAGCTATGCAGGGGCGGGTGGTCACCTCACATCGCCTCGAGAAGGTGTCCTGTTTGAATCCCTGTGCAAATATCGTATCAACCATGACCCGTAAATTACACTTTTTCCCCTCGTTTTTTCCAGTCAGTTTGGGCCAGAGAGACAAGCTTTAGTATGGGTGTTACCAAGGCAGAGTGCAGAAAACAAAGGCGCAACTGTTAGTAGCAATGCTGGTATTGAAGGGGCATTAACTGTTGGCTGATCGCGCAGGGCAATGCTTACCCATTTTCAACTAAAAAAAAATAATAATAATTAAAAGTTTGCCCAGGAGGTTCCGGACACTGGATGAGAACTAAGGTCCCCAGCAGTCCAAGACCAAGCACTTATCAATTGAGCCACTGGTGGTTGTGTTCCTAAGAGCAGCTTTCGGGCGTATATATCTTTCTTCTGCATGTCCCTGTGAGAATACCCATTCAGATTGTGAAACATGTTCACTGAAGAAAATGAGGATAGAACTTCTGGCACCCCGCTCCAGTACATACCAGTCAACTGCAGTGGCCTAGAGGTTAAGTGCTTGCGTTACAGCGCTGGGGGTCTGGGTTCGAGTCCTGCTTTCTGCACATAAACTGAATAGTTGGGTAATCTCATTGTACAACTCCTACCAAAAGGTTCAGTGGGTGGTGAAAAGAGTTCTCTGGCAAAGGGAGGGTGGAAGAAAGCAGGGACGGAGCAAGTGCAGGGTAAAGGAGGAGGTGGGGCAGGGTAAAGGAGGAGGTGGGGCAGGCCAAAGGGGGAGGCAGAGCTGGATGACGAGGTCCCTGTGGAGAGGAGGCAGGACTGGGTGAGTGGGGATAGACCTAGAAGGGCATGGCATAGGTTCCTCTGGTAAAGGGAAGGGGGAAGAAAGCAGAGAGGTGGGACTGTGGAGGAGAGGAGGCAGGGCAGGTAGCACTGAATGAAAAAAATGTCAGCCCATTGGGTCCTGCTGCATCTTTTTTCCCTCATTAATGCTCCCTTTCCCCACATTAGCACCCTCGTTTACACACCCCACCCTCCACAATTCAGGGCCCTCCTCCCCCACCAGGGCTGACTTATTCCCTGTCTCCCCAGGGCCCCCTTTATCCTACATCCCCAGGCCCCTCTAGACCTACCCCCTACTCACCCATCCCCTCCTCGTCTCCACAGGGACCCATTCATCCAACCCAACCTCCCCCTTTAACCTGCCCCGCTGCCTCCTTTATTTGTCCTGCGTGCCTCCTTGCTTTCTTCCACCCTCCCTTTACCAGGGAAAGCTTTTCATACCCGTTGAACCTTTTAGGAGGAGTGTGGGTACCGCAACCATACAAGGACATTACCCACCCATTATGTGCCGAAAGCAGGACTCAAACCCAGGCCCCCAGCGCTGTAAAGCAAGCTCTTAACCTCTAAGCCACTGCAGTTAGCTGGTATTAATTGGAGCGGGGGCCAGATGTTCTATCCTCATTTTCTTCTGTGAACATGTTTCACAATGCAAATGGGTATGCTCACAGGGGCTTGCAGAAGAAAGATGCATACGCCCAAAAGCTACTCTCAAAAGCACAGCCACCAGTGGCTCAACTGGTAAGTGCTTGGTCTTGGAATGCTGAGGCCCTGAGTTCTAATCCAATGTCAGGAACCTCCTGGGCCTGCTTATAACATATATATTTTTTTTAATTGAAAATGTGTATGCATTGCCCTGTGCGATCAGCCAACAGTTAATGCCCCTTCAATACCTGCATTGCTACTAACAGTTGCGCCTTTGTTTTCTGCACTCTGGCCTTGGCAACACCAATACAAAAGCTTGTCTCTCTGGCCAAAACTGACTGGAAAAAACAAGGGGAAAAAGTGTAATTTACGGGTCATGGTTGATACGATAGTTGCACAGGGATTCAAACAGGACACCTTCTCGAGGCGCTGTGTGGTGACCACCGGCCCCTACATAGCAAACAAACCTGTATCAGCATCTCACCAGCAGCTGAATGTGTTGCCTGCAGGCTACACATTGGAGGCTGCAGTTGGTGCGTTAACCCATTGGGCTGTCGGCCCTCCTTCCTCTGAGAGCAGGACACTGAATTTCCATGTTGCCTTCCTTTGGCACATTAGATCTATCTTTCACCCCAATTCAGAGGATGTTTTGCTTCACAGAGAGAGTGGGCATTTACAGATTTTGGGTGGGCCTTGCCCCTCAGGCTCTACCCTGCCTCTGCTCTCACCCCCAGAGTAAAGAGTGGGAAAGGCTCGCTACAGCAAGAGTCTTTCAAATCTTTCACTTTTGAGAGCAGAGTGTTTACATTTAAAAATCATGAACAAGCAGCAATAAGCTAAGCTGGTCAGTTAAATGTTTGCCTTTGTCATTGGGGTGTATTGATATGGGCAGGGCTGTCTTCTGTCCTCTGCTACTGTCCGATTTCTTAATGCTGCTTGTTCATGATTTTTAAATGTAAACACTCTTCTCTCAAAAGTGAAAGATTTGAAAGACTCTTGATGTAGCGAGCCTTTCCCACTCTTTGCCTTGGGGGTGAGAGGGCTGCTTTCTGCCTTTAACTTTCTCAATTTTGGAGTGTCTGGCTCCAACACTGAGAATAAGGGCCTAATCCTGGAGGGAAACGGACAGAGGTCTGCGCCCTGCGTCCTCCACGCGTCCCTAACGCTCCCAAACGCGACCACAGCCCTTACGGGCACAGCCCTATGTCCTATGCGGCCCCTCTGGTGCAGCCACCCACACAACTTAGGGTTAGGATCGGTGCGCTTCCACGTAGGCCTGGCCACCTAGGCCCCAGAAAGTGTCACAGCCTGCTTTGTAAACCTTAGTGACGGTGGCTTAGGTGGAGATGATCTTGGTGGAATAGTGATGCCTTTTTCCTCCCAGAAGCCACCCCGGGAGCATAGTAAAATGAAGGGGTGTGCCTGCTCAGTTGCCCTCTGTTTAGCCTCGGCCCAAGTAACATTAGTTCTGGGCTCTCCAGGCAAATGTATCCATCCGGGAGAGAGCTAGGAATAGGAGGTCTCTTTCTGCAGGCACAGTGGGGAAGACTCAGAGAGCTGCATGCCTGAGACATCTTTCCTTGTCCCTCGCTCATTGTTGTGTTCTCTAACTTCGAACTCTCTGCCAGGCCAGGCCCTGTTTCTTTTACTGCCAACCCCCCTGACCCCTGGTCTTCCACCTACTTCCCGCTCTATTATGCCTTCTCCTTTTTTGCTCTCTTCTATGGCCCTTTGAAAAGGAATGCAGGCCTAGCTAAACCTCATGAAGGAAATCTACCAACCAAAGATGCATTCCTCACTCATGGCAGGTGCTGTGATACGAGTAAGAAGGGCCGGAGGGGTGATTGGGTTGTTGAGTTGGGAGGCACCAGAGGCGTAGCCAGGATTGTCTAGCAAATGGGGCCAGAAGCTAATGTAGTTGGGCCCACTGCACTGACAAAAATATCTGTAAATGCCCACACAACGCTGCTGAGTGGGCATTTACAGATTTTGGGTGGGCCTTGCCCCTCAGTGAAAGATTTGAAAGTTAATGCACCTACTGCAGCCTCCTATGTGTAGCCTGCAGGTGACACATTCAGTTGCTGGTGGGATGCTGATATAGGTTAGCTAGCTATGCAGGGGCGGGTGGTCACCTCACATCGCCTCGAGAAGGTGTCCTGTTTGAATCCCTGTGCAAATATCGTATCAACCATGACCCGTAAATTACACTTTTTCCCCTCGTTTTTTCCAGTCAGTTTGGGCCAGAGAGACAAGCTTTAGTATGGGTGTTACCAAGGCAGAGTGCAGAAAACAAAGGCGCAACTGTTAGTAGCAATGCTGGTATTGAAGGGGCATTAACTGTTGGCTGATCGCGCAGGGCAATGCTTACCCATTTTCAACTAAAAAAAAATAATAATAATTAAAAGTTTGCCCAGGAGGTTCCGGACACTGGATGAGAACTAAGGTCCCCAGCAGTCCAAGACCAAGCACTTATCAGTTGAGCCACTGGTGGTTGTGTTCCTAAGAGCAGCTTTCGGGCGTATATATCTTTCTTCTGCATGTCCCTGTGAGAATACCCATTCAGATTGTGAAACATGTTCACTGAAGAAAATGAGGATAGAACTTCTGGCACCCCGCTCCAGTACATACCAGTCAACTGCAGTGGCCTAGAGGTTAAGTGCTTGCGTTACAGCGCTGGGGGTCTGGGTTCGAGTCCTGCTTTCTGCACATAAACTGAATAGTTGGGTAATCTCATTGTACAACTCCTACCAAAAGGTTCAGTGGGTGGTGAAAAGAGTTCTCTGGCAAAGGGAGGGTGGAAGAAAGCAGGGACGGAGCAAGTGCAGGGTAAAGGAGGAGGTGGGGCAGGGTAAAGGAGGAGGTGGGGCAGGCCAAAGGGGGAGGCAGAGCTGGATGACGAGGTCCCTGTGGAGAGGAGGCAGGACTGGGTGAGTGGGGATAGACCTAGAAGGGCATGGCATAGGTTCCTCTGGTAAAGGGAAGGGGGAAGAAAGCAGAGAGGTGGGACTGTGGAGGAGAGGAGGCAGGGCAGGTAGCACTGAATGAAAAAAATGTCAGCCCATTGGGTCCTGCTGCATCTTTTTTCCCTCATTAATGCTCCCCTTTCCCCACATTAGCACCCTCGTTTACACACCCCACCCTCCACAATTCAGGGCCCTCCTCCCCCACCAGGGCTGACTTATTCCCTGTCTCCCCAGGGCCCCCTTTATCCTACATCCCCAGGCCCCTCTAGACCTACCCCCTACTCACCCATCCCCTCCTCGTCTCCACAGGGACCCATTCATCCAACCCAACCTCCCCCTTTAACCTGCCCCGCTGCCTCCTTTATTTGTCCTGCGTGCCTCCTTGCTTTCTTCCACCCTCCCTTTACCAGGGAAAGCTTTTCATACCCGTTGAACCTTTTAGGAGGAGTGTGGGTACCGCAACCATACAAGGACATTACCCACCCATTATGTGCCGAAAGCAGGACTCAAACCCAGGCCCCCAGCGCTGTAAAGCAAGCTCTTAACCTCTAAGCCACTGCAGTTAGCTGGTATTAATTGGAGCGGGGGCCAGATGTTCTATCCTCATTTTCTTCTGTGAACATGTTTCACAATGCAAATGGGTATGCTCACAGGGGCTTGCAGAAGAAAGATGCATACGCCCAAAAGCTACTCTCAAAAGCACAGCCACCAGTGGCTCAACTGGTAAGTGCTTGGTCTTGGAATGCTGAGGCCCTGAGTTCTAATCCAATGTCAGGAACCTCCTGGGCCTGCTTATAACATATATATTTTTTTTAATTGAAAATGTGTATGCATTGCCCTGTGCGATCAGCCAACAGTTAATGCCCCTTCAATACCTGCATTGCTACTAACAGTTGCGCCTTTGTTTTCTGCACTCTGGCCTTGGCAACACCAATACAAAAGCTTGTCTCTCTGGCCAAAACTGACTGGAAAAAACAAGGGGAAAAAGTGTAATTTACGGGTCATGGTTGATACGATAGTTGCACAGGGATTCAAACAGGACACCTTCTCGAGGCGCTGTGTGGTGACCACCGGCCCCTACATAGCAAACAAACCTGTATCAGCATCTCACCAGCAGCTGAATGTGTTGCCTGCAGGCTACACATTGGAGGCTGCAGTTGGTGCGTTAACCCATTGGGCTGTCGGCCCTCCTTCCTCTGAGAGCAGGACACTGAATTTCCATGTTGCCTTCCTTTGGCACATTAGATCTATCTTTCACCCCAATTCAGAGGATGTTTTGCTTCACAGAGAGAGTGGGCATTTACAGATTTTGGGTGGGCCTTGCCCCTCAGGCTCTACCCTGCCTCTGCTCTCACCCCCAGAGTAAAGAGTGGGAAAGGCTCGCTACAGCAAGAGTCTTTCAAATCTTTCACTTTTGAGAGCAGAGTGTTTACATTTAAAAATCATGAACAAGCAGCAATAAGCTAAGCTGGTCAGTTAAATGTTTGCCTTTGTCATTGGGGTGTATTGATATGGGCAGGGCTGTCTTCTGTCCTCTGCTACTGTCCGATTTCTTAATGCTGCTTGTTCATGATTTTTAAATGTAAACACTCTTCTCTCAAAAGTGAAAGATTTGAAAGACTCTTGATGTAGCGAGCCTTTCCCACTCTTTGCCTTGGGGGTGAGAGGGCTGCTTTCTGCCTTTAACTTTCTCAATTTTGGAGTGTCTGGCTCCAACACTGAGAATAAGGGCCTAATCCTGGAGGGAAACGGACAGAGGTCTGCGCCCTGCGTCCTCCACGCGTCCCTAACGCTCCCAAACGCGACCACAGCCCTTACGGGCACAGCCCTATGTCCTATGCGGCCCCTCTGGTGCAGCCACCCACACAACTTAGGGTTAGGATCGGTGCGCTTCCACGTAGGCCTGGCCACCTAGGCCCCAGAAAGTGTCACAGCCTGCTTTGTAAACCTTAGTGACGGTGGCTTAGGTGGAGATGATCTTGGTGGAATAGTGATGCCTTTTTCCTCCCAGAAGCCACCCCGGGAGCATAGTAAAATGAAGGGGTGTGCCTGCTCAGTTGCCCTCTGTTTAGCCTCGGCCCAAGTAACATTAGTTCTGGGCTCTCCAGGCAAATGTATCCATCCGGGAGAGAGCTAGGAATAGGAGGTCTCTTTCTGCAGGCACAGTGGGGAAGACTCAGAGAGCTGCATGCCTGAGACATCTTTCCTTGTCCCTCGCTCATTGTTGTGTTCTCTAACTTCGAACTCTCTGCCAGGCCAGGCCCTGTTTCTTTTACTGCCAACCCCCCTGACCCCTGGTCTTCCACCTACTTCCCGCTCTATTATGCCTTCTCCTTTTTTGCTCTCTTCTATGGCCCTTTGAAAAGGAATGCAGGCCTAGCTAAACCTCATGAAGGAAATCTACCAACCAAAGATGCATTCCTCACTCATGGCAGGTGCTGTGATACGAGTAAGAAGGGCCGGAGGGGTGATTGGGTTGTTGAGTTGGGAGGCACCAGAGGCGTAGCCAGGATTGTCTAGCAAATGGGGCCAGAAGCTAATGTAGTTGGGCCCACTGCACTGACAAAAATATCTGTAAATGCCCACACAACGCTGCTGAGTGGGCATTTACAGATTTTGGGTGGGCCTTGCCCCTCAGTGAAAGATTTGAAAGTTAATGCACCTACTGCAGCCTCCTATGTGTAGCCTGCAGGTGACACATTCAGTTGCTGGTGGGATGCTGATATAGGTTAGCTAGCTATGCAGGGGCGGGTGGTCACCTCACATCGCCTCGAGAAGGTGTCCTGTTTGAATCCCTGTGCAAATATCGTATCCACCATGACCCGTAAATTACACTTTTTCCCCTCGTTTTTTCCAGTCAGTTTGGGCCAGAGAGACAAGCTTTAGTATGGGTGTTACCAAGGCAGAGTGCAGAAAACAAAGGCGCAACTGTTAGTAGCAATGCTGGTATTGAAGGGGCATTAACTGTTGGCTGATCGCGCAGGGCAATGCTTACCCATTTTCAACTAAAAAAAAATAATAATAATTAAAAGTTTGCCCAGGAGGTTCCGGACACTGGATGAGAACTAAGGTCCCCAGCAGTCCAAGACCAAGCACTTATCAGTTGAGCCACTGGTGGTTGTGTTCCTAAGAGCAGCTTTCGGGCGTATATATCTTTCTTCTGCATGTCCCTGTGAGAATACCCATTCAGATTGTGAAACATGTTCACTGAAGAAAATGAGGATAGAACTTCTGGCACCCCGCTCCAGTACATACCAGTCAACTGCAGTGGCCTAGAGGTTAAGTGCTTGCGTTACAGCGCTGGGGGTCTGGGTTCGAGTCCTGCTTTCTGCACATAAACTGAATAGTTGGGTAATCTCATTGTACAACTCCTACCAAAAGGTTCAGTGGGTGGTGAAAAGAGTTCTCTGGCAAAGGGAGGGTGGAAGAAAGCAGGGACGGAGCAAGTGCAGGGTAAAGGAGGAGGTGGGGCAGGGTAAAGGAGGAGGTGGGGCAGGCCAAAGGGGGAGGCAGAGCTGGATGACGAGGTCCCTGTGGAGAGGAGGCAGGACTGGGTGAGTGGGGATAGACCTAGAAGGGCATGGCATAGGTTCCTCTGGTAAAGGGAAGGGGGAAGAAAGCAGAGAGGTGGGACTGTGGAGGAGAGGAGGCAGGGCAGGTAGCACTGAATGAAAAAAATGTCAGCCCATTGGGTCCTGCTGCATCTTTTTTCCCTCATTAATGCTCCCTTTCCCCACATTAGCACCCTCGTTTACACACCCCACCCTCCACAATTCAGGGCCCTCCTCCCCCACCAGGGCTGACTTATTCCCTGTCTCCCCAGGGCCCCCTTTATCCTACATCCCCAGGCCCCTCTAGACCTACCCCCTACTCACCCATCCCCTCCTCGTCTCCACAGGGACCCATTCATCCAACCCAACCTCCCCCTTTAACCTGCCCCGCTGCCTCCTTTATTTGTCCTGCGTGCCTCCTTGCTTTCTTCCACCCTCCCTTTACCAGGGAAAGCTTTTCATACCCGTTGAACCTTTTAGGAGGAGTGTGGGTACCGCAACCATACAAGGACATTACCCACCCATTATGTGCCGAAAGCAGGACTCAAACCCAGGCCCCCAGCGCTGTAAAGCAAGCTCTTAACCTCTAAGCCACTGCAGTTAGCTGGTATTAATTGGAGCGGGGGCCAGATGTTCTATCCTCATTTTCTTCTGTGAACATGTTTCACAATGCAAATGGGTATGCTCACAGGGGCTTGCAGAAGAAAGATGCATACGCCCAAAAGCTACTCTCAAAAGCACAGCCACCAGTGGCTCAACTGGTAAGTGCTTGGTCTTGGAATGCTGAGGCCCTGAGTTCTAATCCAATGTCAGGAACCTCCTGGGCCTGCTTATAACATATATATTTTTTTTAATTGAAAATGTGTATGCATTGCCCTGTGCGATCAGCCAACAGTTAATGCCCCTTCAATACCTGCATTGCTACTAACAGTTGCGCCTTTGTTTTCTGCACTCTGGCCTTGGCAACACCAATACAAAAGCTTGTCTCTCTGGCCAAAACTGACTGGAAAAAACAAGGGGAAAAAGTGTAATTTACGGGTCATGGTTGATACGATAGTTGCACAGGGATTCAAACAGGACACCTTCTCGAGGCGCTGTGTGGTGACCACCGGCCCCTACATAGCAAACAAACCTGTATCAGCATCTCACCAGCAGCTGAATGTGTTGCCTGCAGGCTACACATTGGAGGCTGCAGTTGGTGCGTTAACCCATTGGGCTGTCGGCCCTCCTTCCTCTGAGAGCAGGACACTGAATTTCCATGTTGCCTTCCTTTGGCACATTAGATCTATCTTTCACCCCAATTCAGAGGATGTTTTGCTTCACAGAGAGAGTGGGCATTTACAGATTTTGGGTGGGCCTTGCCCCTCAGGCTCTACCCTGCCTCTGCTCTCACCCCCAGGGTAAAGAGTGGGAAAGGCTCGCTACAGCAAGAGTCTTTCAAATCTTTCACTTTTGAGAGCAGAGTGTTTACATTTAAAAATCATGAACAAGCAGCAATAAGCTAAGCTGGTCAGTTAAATGTTTGCCTTTGTCATTGGGGTGTATTGATATGGGCAGGGCTGTCTTCTGTCCTCTGCTACTGTCCGATTTCTTAATGCTGCTTGTTCATGATTTTTAAATGTAAACACTCTTCTCTCAAAAGTGAAAGATTTGAAAGACTCTTGATGTAGCGAGCCTTTCCCACTCTTTGCCTTGGGGGTGAGAGGGCTGCTTTCTGCCTTTAACTTTCTCAATTTTGGAGTGTCTGGCTCCAACACTGAGAATAAGGGCCTAATCCTGGAGGGAAACGGACAGAGGTCTGCGCCCTGCGTCCTCCACGCGTCCCTAACGCTCCCAAACGCGACCACAGCCCTTACGGGCACAGCCCTATGTCCTATGCGGCCCCTCTGGTGCAGCCACCCACACAACTTAGGGTTAGGATCGGTGCGCTTCCACGTAGGCCTGGCCACCTAGGCCCCAGAAAGTGTCACAGCCTGCTTTGTAAACCTTAGTGACGGTGGCTTAGGTGGAGATGATCTTGGTGGAATAGTGATGCCTTTTTCCTCCCAGAAGCCACCCCGGGAGCATAGTAAAATGAAGGGGTGTGCCTGCTCAGTTGCCCTCTGTTTAGCCTCGGCCCAAGTAAAATTAGTTCTGGGCTCTCCAGGCAAATGTATCCATCCGGGAGAGAGCTAGGAATAGGAGGTCTCTTTCTGCAGGCACAGTGGGGAAGACTCAGAGAGCTGCATGCCTGAGACATCTTTCCTTGTCCCTCGCTCATTGTTGTGTTCTCTAACTTCGAACTCTCTGCCAGGCCAGGCCCTGTTTCTTTTACTGCCAACCCCCCTGACCCCTGGTCTTCCACCTACTTCCCGCTCTATTATGCCTTCTCCTTTTTTGCTCTCTTCTATGGCCCTTTGAAAAGGAATGCAGGCCTAGCTAAACCTCATGAAGGAAATCTACCAACCAAAGATGCATTCCTCACTCATGGCAGGTGCTGTGATACGAGTAAGAAGGGCCGGAGGGGTGATTGGGTTGTTGAGTTGGGAGGCACCAGAGGCGTAGCCAGGATTGTCTAGCAAATGGGGCCAGAAGCTAATGTAGTTGGGCCCACTGCACTGACAAAAATATCTGTAAATGCCCACACAACGCTGCTGAGTGGGCATTTACAGATTTTGGGTGGGCCTTGCCCCTCAGTGAAAGATTTGAAAGTTAATGCACCTACTGCAGCCTCCTATGTGTAGCCTGCAGGTGACACATTCAGTTGCTGGTGGGATGCTGATATAGGTTAGCTAGCTATGCAGGGGCGGGTGGTCACCTCACATCGCCTCGAGAAGGTGTCCTGTTTGAATCCCTGTGCAAATATCGTATCAACCATGACCCGTAAATTACACTTTTTCCCCTCGTTTTTTCCAGTCAGTTTGGGCCAGAGAGACAAGCTTTAGTATGGGTGTTACCAAGGCAGAGTGCAGAAAACAAAGGCGCAACTGTTAGTAGCAATGCTGGTATTGAAGGGGCATTAACTGTTGGCTGATCGCGCAGGGCAATGCTTACCCATTTTCAACTAAAAAAAAATAATAATAATTAAAAGTTTGCCCAGGAGGTTCCGGACACTGGATGAGAACTAAGGTCCCCAGCAGTCCAAGACCAAGCACTTATCAGTTGAGCCACTGGTGGTTGTGTTCCTAAGAGCAGCTTTCGGGCGTATATATCTTTCTTCTGCATGTCCCTGTGAGAATACCCATTCAGATTGTGAAACATGTTCACTGAAGAAAATGAGGATAGAACTTCTGGCACCCCGCTCCAGTACATACCAGTCAACTGCAGTGGCCTAGAGGTTAAGTGCTTGCGTTACAGCGCTGGGGGTCTGGGTTCGAGTCCTGCTTTCTGCACATAAACTGAATAGTTGGGTAATCTCATTGTACAACTCCTACCAAAAGGTTCAGTGGGTGGTGAAAAGAGTTCTCTGGCAAAGGGAGGGTGGAAGAAAGCAGGGACGGAGCAAGTGCAGGGTAAAGGAGGAGGTGGGGCAGGGTAAAGGAGGAGGTGGGGCAGGCCAAAGGGGGAGGCAGAGCTGGATGACGAGGTCCCTGTGGAGAGGAGGCAGGACTGGGTGAGTGGGGATAGACCTAGAAGGGCATGGCATAGGTTCCTCTGGTAAAGGGAAGGGGGAAGAAAGCAGAGAGGTGGGACTGTGGAGGAGAGGAGGCAGGGCAGGTAGCACTGAATGAAAAAAATGTCAGCCCATTGGGTCCTGCTGCATCTTTTTTCCCTCATTAATGCTCCCCTTTCCCCACATTAGCACCCTCGTTTACACACCCCACCCTCCACAATTCAGGGCCCTCCTCCCCCACCAGGGCTGACTTATTCCCTGTCTCCCCAGGGCCCCCTTTATCCTACATCCCCAGGCCCCTCTAGACCTACCCCCTACTCACCCATCCCCTCCTCGTCTCCACAGGGACCCATTCATCCAACCCAACCTCCCCCTTTAACCTGCCCCGCTGCCTCCTTTATTTGTCCTGCGTGCCTCCTTGCTTTCTTCCACCCTCCCTTTACCAGGGAAAGCTTTTCATACCCGTTGAACCTTTTAGGAGGAGTGTGGGTACCGCAACCATACAAGGACATTACCCACCCATTATGTGCCGAAAGCAGGACTCAAACCCAGGCCCCCAGCGCTGTAAAGCAAGCTCTTAACCTCTAAGCCACTGCAGTTAGCTGGTATTAATTGGAGCGGGGGCCAGATGTTCTATCCTCATTTTCTTCTGTGAACATGTTTCACAATGCAAATGGGTATGCTCACAGGGGCTTGCAGAAGAAAGATGCATACGCCCAAAAGCTACTCTCAAAAGCACAGCCACCAGTGGCTCAACTGGTAAGTGCTTGGTCTTGGAATGCTGAGGCCCTGAGTTCTAATCCAATGTCAGGAACCTCCTGGGCCTGCTTATAACATATATATTTTTTTTAATTGAAAATGTGTATGCATTGCCCTGTGCGATCAGCCAACAGTTAATGCCCCTTCAATACCTGCATTGCTACTAACAGTTGCGCCTTTGTTTTCTGCACTCTGGCCTTGGCAACACCAATACAAAAGCTTGTCTCTCTGGCCAAAACTGACTGGAAAAAACAAGGGGAAAAAGTGTAATTTACGGGTCATGGTTGATACGATAGTTGCACAGGGATTCAAACAGGACACCTTCTCGAGGCGCTGTGTGGTGACCACCGGCCCCTACATAGCAAACAAACCTGTATCAGCATCTCACCAGCAGCTGAATGTGTTGCCTGCAGGCTACACATTGGAGGCTGCAGTTGGTGCGTTAACCCATTGGGCTGTCGGCCCTCCTTCCTCTGAGAGCAGGACACTGAATTTCCATGTTGCCTTCCTTTGGCACATTAGATCTATCTTTCACCCCAATTCAGAGGATGTTTTGCTTCACAGAGAGAGTGGGCATTTACAGATTTTGGGTGGGCCTTGCCCCTCAGGCTCTACCCTGCCTCTGCTCTCACCCCCAGAGTAAAGAGTGGGAAAGGCTCGCTACAGCAAGAGTCTTTCAAATCTTTCACTTTTGAGAGCAGAGTGTTTACATTTAAAAATCATGAACAAGCAGCAATAAGCTAAGCTGGTCAGTTAAATGTTTGCCTTTGTCATTGGGGTGTATTGATATGGGCAGGGCTGTCTTCTGTCCTCTGCTACTGTCCGATTTCTTAATGCTGCTTGTTCATGATTTTTAAATGTAAACACTCTTCTCTCAAAAGTGAAAGATTTGAAAGACTCTTGATGTAGCGAGCCTTTCCCACTCTTTGCCTTGGGGGTGAGAGGGCTGCTTTCTGCCTTTAACTTTCTCAATTTTGGAGTGTCTGGCTCCAACACTGAGAATAAGGGCCTAATCCTGGAGGGAAACGGACAGAGGTCTGCGCCCTGCGTCCTCCACGCGTCCCTAACGCTCCCAAACGCGACCACAGCCCTTACGGGCACAGCCCTATGTCCTATGCGGCCCCTCTGGTGCAGCCACCCACACAACTTAGGGTTAGGATCGGTGCGCTTCCACGTAGGCCTGGCCACCTAGGCCCCAGAAAGTGTCACAGCCTGCTTTGTAAACCTTAGTGACGGTGGCTTAGGTGGAGATGATCTTGGTGGAATAGTGATGCCTTTTTCCTCCCAGAAGCCACCCCGGGAGCATAGTAAAATGAAGGGGTGTGCCTGCTCAGTTGCCCTCTGTTTAGCCTCGGCCCAAGTAACATTAGTTCTGGGCTCTCCAGGCAAATGTATCCATCCGGGAGAGAGCTAGGAATAGGAGGTCTCTTTCTGCAGGCACAGTGGGGAAGACTCAGAGAGCTGCATGCCTGAGACATCTTTCCTTGTCCCTCGCTCATTGTTGTGTTCTCTAACTTCGAACTCTCTGCCAGGCCAGGCCCTGTTTCTTTTACTGCCAACCCCCCTGACCCCTGGTCTTCCACCTACTTCCCGCTCTATTATGCCTTCTCCTTTTTTGCTCTCTTCTATGGCCCTTTGAAAAGGAATGCAGGCCTAGCTAAACCTCATGAAGGAAATCTACCAACCAAAGATGCATTCCTCACTCATGGCAGGTGCTGTGATACGAGTAAGAAGGGCCGGAGGGGTGATTGGGTTGTTGAGTTGGGAGGCACCAGAGGCGTAGCCAGGATTGTCTAGCAAATGGGGCCAGAAGCTAATGTAGTTGGGCCCACTGCACTGACAAAAATATCTGTAAATGCCCACACAACGCTGCTGAGTGGGCATTTACAGATTTTGGGTGGGCCTTGCCCCTCAGTGAAAGATTTGAAAGTTAATGCACCTACTGCAGCCTCCTATGTGTAGCCTGCAGGTGACACATTCAGTTGCTGGTGGGATGCTGATATAGGTTAGCTAGCTATGCAGGGGCGGGTGGTCACCTCACATCGCCTCGAGAAGGTGTCCTGTTTGAATCCCTGTGCAAATATCGTATCAACCATGACCCGTAAATTACACTTTTTCCCCTCGTTTTTTCCAGTCAGTTTGGGCCAGAGAGACAAGCTTTAGTATGGGTGTTACCAAGGCAGAGTGCAGAAAACAAAGGCGCAACTGTTAGTAGCAATGCTGGTATTGAAGGGGCATTAACTGTTGGCTGATCGCGCAGGGCAATGCTTACCCATTTTCAACTAAAAAAAAATAATAATAATTAAAAGTTTGCCCAGGAGGTTCCGGACACTGGATGAGAACTAAGGTCCCCAGCAGTCCAAGACCAAGCACTTATCAGTTGAGCCACTGGTGGTTGTGTTCCTAAGAGCAGCTTTCGGGCGTATATATCTTTCTTCTGCATGTCCCTGTGAGAATACCCATTCAGATTGTGAAACATGTTCACTGAAGAAAATGAGGATAGAACTTCTGGCACCCCGCTCCAGTACATACCAGTCAACTGCAGTGGCCTAGAGGTTAAGTGCTTGCGTTACAGCGCTGGGGGTCTGGGTTCGAGTCCTGCTTTCTGCACATAAACTGAATAGTTGGGTAATCTCATTGTACAACTCCTACCAAAAGGTTCAGTGGGTGGTGAAAAGAGTTCTCTGGCAAAGGGAGGGTGGAAGAAAGCAGGGACGGAGCAAGTGCAGGGTAAAGGAGGAGGTGGGGCAGGGTAAAGGAGGAGGTGGGGCAGGCCAAAGGGGGAGGCAGAGCTGGATGACGAGGTCCCTGTGGAGAGGAGGCAGGACTGGGTGAGTGGGGATAGACCTAGAAGGGCATGGCATAGGTTCCTCTGGTAAAGGGAAGGGGGAAGAAAGCAGAGAGGTGGGACTGTGGAGGAGAGGAGGCAGGGCAGGTAGCACTGAATGAAAAAAATGTCAGCCCATTGGGTCCTGCTGCATCTTTTTTCCCTCATTAATGCTCCCCTTTCCCCACATTAGCACCCTCGTTTACACACCCCACCCTCCACAATTCAGGGCCCTCCTCCCCCACCAGGGCTGACTTATTCCCTGTCTCCCCAGGGCCCCCTTTATCCTACATCCCCAGGCCCCTCTAGACCTACCCCCTACTCACCCATCCCCTCCTCGTCTCCACAGGGACCCATTCATCCAACCCAACCTCCCCCTTTAACCTGCCCCGCTGCCTCCTTTATTTGTCCTGCGTGCCTCCTTGCTTTCTTCCACCCTCCCTTTACCAGGGAAAGCTTTTCATACCCGTTGAACCTTTTAGGAGGAGTGTGGGTACCGCAACCATACAAGGACATTACCCACCCATTATGTGCCGAAAGCAGGACTCAAACCCAGGCCCCCAGCGCTGTAAAGCAAGCTCTTAACCTCTAAGCCACTGCAGTTAGCTGGTATTAATTGGAGCGGGGGCCAGATGTTCTATCCTCATTTTCTTCTGTGAACATGTTTCACAATGCAAATGGGTATGCTCACAGGGGCTTGCAGAAGAAAGATGCATACGCCCAAAAGCTACTCTCAAAAGCACAGCCACCAGTGGCTCAACTGGTAAGTGCTTGGTCTTGGAATGCTGAGGCCCTGAGTTCTAATCCAATGTCAGGAACCTCCTGGGCCTGCTTATAACATATATATTTTTTTTAATTGAAAATGTGTATGCATTGCCCTGTGCGATCAGCCAACAGTTAATGCCCCTTCAATACCTGCATTGCTACTAACAGTTGCGCCTTTGTTTTCTGCACTCTGGCCTTGGCAACACCAATACAAAAGCTTGTCTCTCTGGCCAAAACTGACTGGAAAAAACAAGGGGAAAAAGTGTAATTTACGGGTCATGGTTGATACGATAGTTGCACAGGGATTCAAACAGGACACCTTCTCGAGGCGCTGTGTGGTGACCACCGGCCCCTACATAGCAAACAAACCTGTATCAGCATCTCACCAGCAGCTGAATGTGTTGCCTGCAGGCTACACATTGGAGGCTGCAGTTGGTGCGTTAACCCATTGGGCTGTCGGCCCTCCTTCCTCTGAGAGCAGGACACTGAATTTCCATGTTGCCTTCCTTTGGCACATTAGATCTATCTTTCACCCCAATTCAGAGGATGTTTTGCTTCACAGAGAGAGTGGGCATTTACAGATTTTGGGTGGGCCTTGCCCCTCAGGCTCTACCCTGCCTCTGCTCTCACCCCCAGAGTAAAGAGTGGGAAAGGCTCGCTACAGCAAGAGTCTTTCAAATCTTTCACTTTTGAGAGCAGAGTGTTTACATTTAAAAATCATGAACAAGCAGCAATAAGCTAAGCTGGTCAGTTAAATGTTTGCCTTTGTCATTGGGGTGTATTGATATGGGCAGGGCTGTCTTCTGTCCTCTGCTACTGTCCGATTTCTTAATGCTGCTTGTTCATGATTTTTAAATGTAAACACTCTTCTCTCAAAAGTGAAAGATTTGAAAGACTCTTGATGTAGCGAGCCTTTCCCACTCTTTGCCTTGGGGGTGAGAGGGCTGCTTTCTGCCTTTAACTTTCTCAATTTTGGAGTGTCTGGCTCCAACACTGAGAATAAGGGCCTAATCCTGGAGGGAAACGGACAGAGGTCTGCGCCCTGCGTCCTCCACGCGTCCCTAACGCTCCCAAACGCGACCACAGCCCTTACGGGCACAGCCCTATGTCCTATGCGGCCCCTCTGGTGCAGCCACCCACACAACTTAGGGTTAGGATCGGTGCGCTTCCACGTAGGCCTGGCCACCTAGGCCCCAGAAAGTGTCACAGCCTGCTTTGTAAACCTTAGTGACGGTGGCTTAGGTGGAGATGATCTTGGTGGAATAGTGATGCCTTTTTCCTCCCAGAAGCCACCCCGGGAGCATAGTAAAATGAAGGGGTGTGCCTGCTCAGTTGCCCTCTGTTTAGCCTCGGCCCAAGTAACATTAGTTCTGGGCTCTCCAGGCAAATGTATCCATCCGGGAGAGAGCTAGGAATAGGAGGTCTCTTTCTGCAGGCACAGTGGGGAAGACTCAGAGAGCTGCATGCCTGAGACATCTTTCCTTGTCCCTCGCTCATTGTTGTGTTCTCTAACTTCGAACTCTCTGCCAGGCCAGGCCCTGTTTCTTTTACTGCCAACCCCCCTGACCCCTGGTCTTCCACCTACTTCCCGCTCTATTATGCCTTCTCCTTTTTTGCTCTCTTCTATGGCCCTTTGAAAAGGAATGCAGGCCTAGCTAAACCTCATGAAGGAAATCTACCAACCAAAGATGCATTCCTCACTCATGGCAGGTGCTGTGATACGAGTAAGAAGGGCCGGAGGGGTGATTGGGTTGTTGAGTTGGGAGGCACCAGAGGCGTAGCCAGGATTGTCTAGCAAATGGGGCCAGAAGCTAATGTAGTTGGGCCCACTGCACTGACAAAAATATCTGTAAATGCCCACACAACGCTGCTGAGTGGGCATTTACAGATTTTGGGTGGGCCTTGCCCCTCAGTGAAAGATTTGAAAGTTAATGCACCTACTGCAGCCTCCTATGTGTAGCCTGCAGGTGACACATTCAGTTGCTGGTGGGATGCTGATATAGGTTAGCTAGCTATGCAGGGGCGGGTGGTCACCTCACATCGCCTCGAGAAGGTGTCCTGTTTGAATCCCTGTGCAAATATCGTATCAACCATGACCCGTAAATTACACTTTTTCCCCTCGTTTTTTCCAGTCAGTTTGGGCCAGAGAGACAAGCTTTAGTATGGGTGTTACCAAGGCAGAGTGCAGAAAACAAAGGCGCAACTGTTAGTAGCAATGCTGGTATTGAAGGGGCATTAACTGTTGGCTGATCGCGCAGGGCAATGCTTACCCATTTTCAACTAAAAAAAAATAATAATAATTAAAAGTTTGCCCAGGAGGTTCCGGACACTGGATGAGAACTAAGGTCCCCAGCAGTCCAAGACCAAGCACTTATCAGTTGAGCCACTGGTGGTTGTGTTCCTAAGAGCAGCTTTCGGGCGTATATATCTTTCTTCTGCATGTCCCTGTGAGAATACCCATTCAGATTGTGAAACATGTTCACTGAAGAAAATGAGGATAGAACTTCTGGCACCCCGCTCCAGTACATACCAGTCAACTGCAGTGGCCTAGAGGTTAAGTGCTTGCGTTACAGCGCTGGGGGTCTGGGTTCGAGTCCTGCTTTCTGCACATAAACTGAATAGTTGGGTAATCTCATTGTACAACTCCTACCAAAAGGTTCAGTGGGTGGTGAAAAGAGTTCTCTGGCAAAGGGAGGGTGGAAGAAAGCAGGGACGGAGCAAGTGCAGGGTAAAGGAGGAGGTGGGGCAGGGTAAAGGAGGAGGTGGGGCAGGCCAAAGGGGGAGGCAGAGCTGGATGACGAGGTCCCTGTGGAGAGGAGGCAGGACTGGGTGAGTGGGGATAGACCTAGAAGGGCATGGCATAGGTTCCTCTGGTAAAGGGAAGGGGGAAGAAAGCAGAGAGGTGGGACTGTGGAGGAGAGGAGGCAGGGCAGGTAGCACTGAATGAAAAAAATGTCAGCCCATTGGGTCCTGCTGCATCTTTTTTCCCTCATTAATGCTCCCCTTTCCCCACATTAGCACCCTCGTTTACACACCCCACCCTCCACAATTCAGGGCCCTCCTCCCCCACCAGGGCTGACTTATTCCCTGTCTCCCCAGGGCCCCCTTTATCCTACATCCCCAGGCCCCTCTAGACCTACCCCCTACTCACCCATCCCCTCCTCGTCTCCACAGGGACCCATTCATCCAACCCAACCTCCCCCTTTAACCTGCCCCGCTGCCTCCTTTATTTGTCCTGCGTGCCTCCTTGCTTTCTTCCACCCTCCCTTTACCAGGGAAAGCTTTTCATACCCGTTGAACCTTTTAGGAGGAGTGTGGGTACCGCAACCATACAAGGACATTACCCACCCATTATGTGCCGAAAGCAGGACTCAAACCCAGGCCCCCAGCGCTGTAAAGCAAGCTCTTAACCTCTAAGCCACTGCAGTTAGCTGGTATTAATTGGAGCGGGGGCCAGATGTTCTATCCTCATTTTCTTCTGTGAACATGTTTCACAATGCAAATGGGTATGCTCACAGGGGCTTGCAGAAGAAAGATGCATACGCCCAAAAGCTACTCTCAAAAGCACAGCCACCAGTGGCTCAACTGGTAAGTGCTTGGTCTTGGAATGCTGAGGCCCTGAGTTCTAATCCAATGTCAGGAACCTCCTGGGCCTGCTTATAACATATATATTTTTTTTAATTGAAAATGTGTATGCATTGCCCTGTGCGATCAGCCAACAGTTAATGCCCCTTCAATACCTGCATTGCTACTAACAGTTGCGCCTTTGTTTTCTGCACTCTGGCCTTGGCAACACCAATACAAAAGCTTGTCTCTCTGGCCAAAACTGACTGGAAAAAACAAGGGGAAAAAGTGTAATTTACGGGTCATGGTTGATACGATAGTTGCACAGGGATTCAAACAGGACACCTTCTCGAGGCGCTGTGTGGTGACCACCGGCCCCTACATAGCAAACAAACCTGTATCAGCATCTCACCAGCAGCTGAATGTGTTGCCTGCAGGCTACACATTGGAGGCTGCAGTTGGTGCGTTAACCCATTGGGCTGTCGGCCCTCCTTCCTCTGAGAGCAGGACACTGAATTTCCATGTTGCCTTCCTTTGGCACATTAGATCTATCTTTCACCCCAATTCAGAGGATGTTTTGCTTCACAGAGAGAGTGGGCATTTACAGATTTTGGGTGGGCCTTGCCCCTCAGGCTCTACCCTGCCTCTGCTCTCACCCCCAGAGTAAAGAGTGGGAAAGGCTCGCTACAGCAAGAGTCTTTCAAATCTTTCACTTTTGAGAGCAGAGTGTTTACATTTAAAAATCATGAACAAGCAGCAATAAGCTAAGCTGGTCAGTTAAATGTTTGCCTTTGTCATTGGGGTGTATTGATATGGGCAGGGCTGTCTTCTGTCCTCTGCTACTGTCCGATTTCTTAATGCTGCTTGTTCATGATTTTTAAATGTAAACACTCTTCTCTCAAAAGTGAAAGATTTGAAAGACTCTTGATGTAGCGAGCCTTTCCCACTCTTTGCCTTGGGGGTGAGAGGGCTGCTTTCTGCCTTTAACTTTCTCAATTTTGGAGTGTCTGGCTCCAACACTGAGAATAAGGGCCTAATCCTGGAGGGAAACGGACAGAGGTCTGCGCCCTGCGTCCTCCACGCGTCCCTAACGCTCCCAAACGCGACCACAGCCCTTACGGGCACAGCCCTATGTCCTATGCGGCCCCTCTGGTGCAGCCACCCACACAACTTAGGGTTAGGATCGGTGCGCTTCCACGTAGGCCTGGCCACCTAGGCCCCAGAAAGTGTCACAGCCTGCTTTGTAAACCTTAGTGACGGTGGCTTAGGTGGAGATGATCTTGGTGGAATAGTGATGCCTTTTTCCTCCCAGAAGCCACCCCGGGAGCATAGTAAAATGAAGGGGTGTGCCTGCTCAGTTGCCCTCTGTTTAGCCTCGGCCCAAGTAACATTAGTTCTGGGCTCTCCAGGCAAATGTATCCATCCGGGAGAGAGCTAGGAATAGGAGGTCTCTTTCTGCAGGCACAGTGGGGAAGACTCAGAGAGCTGCATGCCTGAGACATCTTTCCTTGTCCCTCGCTCATTGTTGTGTTCTCTAACTTCGAACTCTCTGCCAGGCCAGGCCCTGTTTCTTTTACTGCCAACCCCCCTGACCCCTGGTCTTCCACCTACTTCCCGCTCTATTATGCCTTCTCCTTTTTTGCTCTCTTCTATGGCCCTTTGAAAAGGAATGCAGGCCTAGCTAAACCTCATGAAGGAAATCTACCAACCAAAGATGCATTCCTCACTCATGGCAGGTGCTGTGATACGAGTAAGAAGGGCCGGAGGGGTGATTGGGTTGTTGAGTTGGGAGGCACCAGAGGCGTAGCCAGGATTGTCTAGCAAATGGGGCCAGAAGCTAATGTAGTTGGGCCCACTGCACTGACAAAAATATCTGTAAATGCCCACACAACGCTGCTGAGTGGGCATTTACAGATTTTGGGTGGGCCTTGCCCCTCAGTGAAAGATTTGAAAGTTAATGCACCTACTGCAGCCTCCTATGTGTAGCCTGCAGGTGACACATTCAGTTGCTGGTGGGATGCTGATATAGGTTAGCTAGCTATGCAGGGGCGGGTGGTCACCTCACATCGCCTCGAGAAGGTGTCCTGTTTGAATCCCTGTGCAAATATCGTATCCACCATGACCCGTAAATTACACTTTTTCCCCTCGTTTTTTCCAGTCAGTTTGGGCCAGAGAGACAAGCTTTAGTATGGGTGTTACCAAGGCAGAGTGCAGAAAACAAAGGCGCAACTGTTAGTAGCAATGCTGGTATTGAAGGGGCATTAACTGTTGGCTGATCGCGCAGGGCAATGCTTACCCATTTTCAACTAAAAAAAAATAATAATAATTAAAAGTTTGCCCAGGAGGTTCCGGACACTGGATGAGAACTAAGGTCCCCAGCAGTCCAAGACCAAGCACTTATCAGTTGAGCCACTGGTGGTTGTGTTCCTAAGAGCAGCTTTCGGGCGTATATATCTTTCTTCTGCATGTCCCTGTGAGAATACCCATTCAGATTGTGAAACATGTTCACTGAAGAAAATGAGGATAGAACTTCTGGCACCCCGCTCCAGTACATACCAGTCAACTGCAGTGGCCTAGAGGTTAAGTGCTTGCGTTACAGCGCTGGGGGTCTGGGTTCGAGTCCTGCTTTCTGCACATAAACTGAATAGTTGGGTAATCTCATTGTACAACTCCTACCAAAAGGTTCAGTGGGTGGTGAAAAGAGTTCTCTGGCAAAGGGAGGGTGGAAGAAAGCAGGGACGGAGCAAGTGCAGGGTAAAGGAGGAGGTGGGGCAGGGTAAAGGAGGAGGTGGGGCAGGCCAAAGGGGGAGGCAGAGCTGGATGACGAGGTCCCTGTGGAGAGGAGGCAGGACTGGGTGAGTGGGGATAGACCTAGAAGGGCATGGCATAGGTTCCTCTGGTAAAGGGAAGGGGGAAGAAAGCAGAGAGGTGGGACTGTGGAGGAGAGGAGGCAGGGCAGGTAGCACTGAATGAAAAAAATGTCAGCCCATTGGGTCCTGCTGCATCTTTTTTCCCTCATTAATGCTCCCTTTCCCCACATTAGCACCCTCGTTTACACACCCCACCCTCCACAATTCAGGGCCCTCCTCCCCCACCAGGGCTGACTTATTCCCTGTCTCCCCAGGGCCCCCTTTATCCTACATCCCCAGGCCCCTCTAGACCTACCCCCTACTCACCCATCCCCTCCTCGTCTCCACAGGGACCCATTCATCCAACCCAACCTCCCCCTTTAACCTGCCCCGCTGCCTCCTTTATTTGTCCTGCGTGCCTCCTTGCTTTCTTCCACCCTCCCTTTACCAGGGAAAGCTTTTCATACCCGTTGAACCTTTTAGGAGGAGTGTGGGTACCGCAACCATACAAGGACATTACCCACCCATTATGTGCCGAAAGCAGGACTCAAACCCAGGCCCCCAGCGCTGTAAAGCAAGCTCTTAACCTCTAAGCCACTGCAGTTAGCTGGTATTAATTGGAGCGGGGGCCAGATGTTCTATCCTCATTTTCTTCTGTGAACATGTTTCACAATGCAAATGGGTATGCTCACAGGGGCTTGCAGAAGAAAGATGCATACGCCCAAAAGCTACTCTCAAAAGCACAGCCACCAGTGGCTCAACTGGTAAGTGCTTGGTCTTGGAATGCTGAGGCCCTGAGTTCTAATCCAATGTCAGGAACCTCCTGGGCCTGCTTATAACATATATATTTTTTTTAATTGAAAATGTGTATGCATTGCCCTGTGCGATCAGCCAACAGTTAATGCCCCTTCAATACCTGCATTGCTACTAACAGTTGCGCCTTTGTTTTCTGCACTCTGGCCTTGGCAACACCAATACAAAAGCTTGTCTCTCTGGCCAAAACTGACTGGAAAAAACAAGGGGAAAAAGTGTAATTTACGGGTCATGGTTGATACGATAGTTGCACAGGGATTCAAACAGGACACCTTCTCGAGGCGCTGTGTGGTGACCACCGGCCCCTACATAGCAAACAAACCTGTATCAGCATCTCACCAGCAGCTGAATGTGTTGCCTGCAGGCTACACATTGGAGGCTGCAGTTGGTGCGTTAACCCATTGGGCTGTCGGCCCTCCTTCCTCTGAGAGCAGGACACTGAATTTCCATGTTGCCTTCCTTTGGCACATTAGATCTATCTTTCACCCCAATTCAGAGGATGTTTTGCTTCACAGAGAGAGTGGGCATTTACAGATTTTGGGTGGGCCTTGCCCCTCAGGCTCTACCCTGCCTCTGCTCTCACCCCCAGGGTAAAGAGTGGGAAAGGCTCGCTACAGCAAGAGTCTTTCAAATCTTTCACTTTTGAGAGCAGAGTGTTTACATTTAAAAATCATGAACAAGCAGCAATAAGCTAAGCTGGTCAGTTAAATGTTTGCCTTTGTCATTGGGGTGTATTGATATGGGCAGGGCTGTCTTCTGTCCTCTGCTACTGTCCGATTTCTTAATGCTGCTTGTTCATGATTTTTAAATGTAAACACTCTTCTCTCAAAAGTGAAAGATTTGAAAGACTCTTGATGTAGCGAGCCTTTCCCACTCTTTGCCTTGGGGGTGAGAGGGCTGCTTTCTGCCTTTAACTTTCTCAATTTTGGAGTGTCTGGCTCCAACACTGAGAATAAGGGCCTAATCCTGGAGGGAAACGGACAGAGGTCTGCGCCCTGCGTCCTCCACGCGTCCCTAACGCTCCCAAACGCGACCACAGCCCTTACGGGCACAGCCCTATGTCCTATGCGGCCCCTCTGGTGCAGCCACCCACACAACTTAGGGTTAGGATCGGTGCGCTTCCACGTAGGCCTGGCCACCTAGGCCCCAGAAAGTGTCACAGCCTGCTTTGTAAACCTTAGTGACGGTGGCTTAGGTGGAGATGATCTTGGTGGAATAGTGATGCCTTTTTCCTCCCAGAAGCCACCCCGGGAGCATAGTAAAATGAAGGGGTGTGCCTGCTCAGTTGCCCTCTGTTTAGCCTCGGCCCAAGTAAAATTAGTTCTGGGCTCTCCAGGCAAATGTATCCATCCGGGAGAGAGCTAGGAATAGGAGGTCTCTTTCTGCAGGCACAGTGGGGAAGACTCAGAGAGCTGCATGCCTGAGACATCTTTCCTTGTCCCTCGCTCATTGTTGTGTTCTCTAACTTCGAACTCTCTGCCAGGCCAGGCCCTGTTTCTTTTACTGCCAACCCCCCTGACCCCTGGTCTTCCACCTACTTCCCGCTCTATTATGCCTTCTCCTTTTTTGCTCTCTTCTATGGCCCTTTGAAAAGGAATGCAGGCCTAGCTAAACCTCATGAAGGAAATCTACCAACCAAAGATGCATTCCTCACTCATGGCAGGTGCTGTGATACGAGTAAGAAGGGCCGGAGGGGTGATTGGGTTGTTGAGTTGGGAGGCACCAGAGGCGTAGCCAGGATTGTCTAGCAAATGGGGCCAGAAGCTAATGTAGTTGGGCCCACTGCACTGACAAAAATATCTGTAAATGCCCACACAACGCTGCTGAGTGGGCATTTACAGATTTTGGGTGGGCCTTGCCCCTCAGTGAAAGATTTGAAAGTTAATGCACCTACTGCAGCCTCCTATGTGTAGCCTGCAGGTGACACATTCAGTTGCTGGTGGGATGCTGATATAGGTTAGCTAGCTATGCAGGGGCGGGTGGTCACCTCACATCGCCTCGAGAAGGTGTCCTGTTTGAATCCCTGTGCAAATATCGTATCAACCATGACCCGTAAATTACACTTTTTCCCCTCGTTTTTTCCAGTCAGTTTGGGCCAGAGAGACAAGCTTTAGTATGGGTGTTACCAAGGCAGAGTGCAGAAAACAAAGGCGCAACTGTTAGTAGCAATGCTGGTATTGAAGGGGCATTAACTGTTGGCTGATCGCGCAGGGCAATGCTTACCCATTTTCAACTAAAAAAAAATAATAATAATTAAAAGTTTGCCCAGGAGGTTCCGGACACTGGATGAGAACTAAGGTCCCCAGCAGTCCAAGACCAAGCACTTATCAGTTGAGCCACTGGTGGTTGTGTTCCTAAGAGCAGCTTTCGGGCGTATATATCTTTCTTCTGCATGTCCCTGTGAGAATACCCATTCAGATTGTGAAACATGTTCACTGAAGAAAATGAGGATAGAACTTCTGGCACCCCGCTCCAGTACATACCAGTCAACTGCAGTGGCCTAGAGGTTAAGTGCTTGCGTTACAGCGCTGGGGGTCTGGGTTCGAGTCCTGCTTTCTGCACATAAACTGAATAGTTGGGTAATCTCATTGTACAACTCCTACCAAAAGGTTCAGTGGGTGGTGAAAAGAGTTCTCTGGCAAAGGGAGGGTGGAAGAAAGCAGGGACGGAGCAAGTGCAGGGTAAAGGAGGAGGTGGGGCAGGGTAAAGGAGGAGGTGGGGCAGGCCAAAGGGGGAGGCAGAGCTGGATGACGAGGTCCCTGTGGAGAGGAGGCAGGACTGGGTGAGTGGGGATAGACCTAGAAGGGCATGGCATAGGTTCCTCTGGTAAAGGGAAGGGGGAAGAAAGCAGAGAGGTGGGACTGTGGAGGAGAGGAGGCAGGGCAGGTAGCACTGAATGAAAAAAATGTCAGCCCATTGGGTCCTGCTGCATCTTTTTTCCCTCATTAATGCTCCCCTTTCCCCACATTAGCACCCTCGTTTACACACCCCACCCTCCACAATTCAGGGCCCTCCTCCCCCACCAGGGCTGACTTATTCCCTGTCTCCCCAGGGCCCCCTTTATCCTACATCCCCAGGCCCCTCTAGACCTACCCCCTACTCACCCATCCCCTCCTCGTCTCCACAGGGACCCATTCATCCAACCCAACCTCCCCCTTTAACCTGCCCCGCTGCCTCCTTTATTTGTCCTGCGTGCCTCCTTGCTTTCTTCCACCCTCCCTTTACCAGGGAAAGCTTTTCATACCCGTTGAACCTTTTAGGAGGAGTGTGGGTACCGCAACCATACAAGGACATTACCCACCCATTATGTGCCGAAAGCAGGACTCAAACCCAGGCCCCCAGCGCTGTAAAGCAAGCTCTTAACCTCTAAGCCACTGCAGTTAGCTGGTATTAATTGGAGCGGGGGCCAGATGTTCTATCCTCATTTTCTTCTGTGAACATGTTTCACAATGCAAATGGGTATGCTCACAGGGGCTTGCAGAAGAAAGATGCATACGCCCAAAAGCTACTCTCAAAAGCACAGCCACCAGTGGCTCAACTGGTAAGTGCTTGGTCTTGGAATGCTGAGGCCCTGAGTTCTAATCCAATGTCAGGAACCTCCTGGGCCTGCTTATAACATATATATTTTTTTTAATTGAAAATGTGTATGCATTGCCCTGTGCGATCAGCCAACAGTTAATGCCCCTTCAATACCTGCATTGCTACTAACAGTTGCGCCTTTGTTTTCTGCACTCTGGCCTTGGCAACACCAATACAAAAGCTTGTCTCTCTGGCCAAAACTGACTGGAAAAAACAAGGGGAAAAAGTGTAATTTACGGGTCATGGTTGATACGATAGTTGCACAGGGATTCAAACAGGACACCTTCTCGAGGCGCTGTGTGGTGACCACCGGCCCCTACATAGCAAACAAACCTGTATCAGCATCTCACCAGCAGCTGAATGTGTTGCCTGCAGGCTACACATTGGAGGCTGCAGTTGGTGCGTTAACCCATTGGGCTGTCGGCCCTCCTTCCTCTGAGAGCAGGACACTGAATTTCCATGTTGCCTTCCTTTGGCACATTAGATCTATCTTTCACCCCAATTCAGAGGATGTTTTGCTTCACAGAGAGAGTGGGCATTTACAGATTTTGGGTGGGCCTTGCCCCTCAGGCTCTACCCTGCCTCTGCTCTCACCCCCAGAGTAAAGAGTGGGAAAGGCTCGCTACAGCAAGAGTCTTTCAAATCTTTCACTTTTGAGAGCAGAGTGTTTACATTTAAAAATCATGAACAAGCAGCAATAAGCTAAGCTGGTCAGTTAAATGTTTGCCTTTGTCATTGGGGTGTATTGATATGGGCAGGGCTGTCTTCTGTCCTCTGCTACTGTCCGATTTCTTAATGCTGCTTGTTCATGATTTTTAAATGTAAACACTCTTCTCTCAAAAGTGAAAGATTTGAAAGACTCTTGATGTAGCGAGCCTTTCCCACTCTTTGCCTTGGGGGTGAGAGGGCTGCTTTCTGCCTTTAACTTTCTCAATTTTGGAGTGTCTGGCTCCAACACTGAGAATAAGGGCCTAATCCTGGAGGGAAACGGACAGAGGTCTGCGCCCTGCGTCCTCCACGCGTCCCTAACGCTCCCAAACGCGACCACAGCCCTTACGGGCACAGCCCTATGTCCTATGCGGCCCCTCTGGTGCAGCCACCCACACAACTTAGGGTTAGGATCGGTGCGCTTCCACGTAGGCCTGGCCACCTAGGCCCCAGAAAGTGTCACAGCCTGCTTTGTAAACCTTAGTGACGGTGGCTTAGGTGGAGATGATCTTGGTGGAATAGTGATGCCTTTTTCCTCCCAGAAGCCACCCCGGGAGCATAGTAAAATGAAGGGGTGTGCCTGCTCAGTTGCCCTCTGTTTAGCCTCGGCCCAAGTAACATTAGTTCTGGGCTCTCCAGGCAAATGTATCCATCCGGGAGAGAGCTAGGAATAGGAGGTCTCTTTCTGCAGGCACAGTGGGGAAGACTCAGAGAGCTGCATGCCTGAGACATCTTTCCTTGTCCCTCGCTCATTGTTGTGTTCTCTAACTTCGAACTCTCTGCCAGGCCAGGCCCTGTTTCTTTTACTGCCAACCCCCCTGACCCCTGGTCTTCCACCTACTTCCCGCTCTATTATGCCTTCTCCTTTTTTGCTCTCTTCTATGGCCCTTTGAAAAGGAATGCAGGCCTAGCTAAACCTCATGAAGGAAATCTACCAACCAAAGATGCATTCCTCACTCATGGCAGGTGCTGTGATACGAGTAAGAAGGGCCGGAGGGGTGATTGGGTTGTTGAGTTGGGAGGCACCAGAGGCGTAGCCAGGATTGTCTAGCAAATGGGGCCAGAAGCTAATGTAGTTGGGCCCACTGCACTGACAAAAATATCTGTAAATGCCCACACAACGCTGCTGAGTGGGCATTTACAGATTTTGGGTGGGCCTTGCCCCTCAGTGAAAGATTTGAAAGTTAATGCACCTACTGCAGCCTCCTATGTGTAGCCTGCAGGTGACACATTCAGTTGCTGGTGGGATGCTGATATAGGTTAGCTAGCTATGCAGGGGCGGGTGGTCACCTCACATCGCCTCGAGAAGGTGTCCTGTTTGAATCCCTGTGCAAATATCGTATCCACCATGACCCGTAAATTACACTTTTTCCCCTCGTTTTTTCCAGTCAGTTTGGGCCAGAGAGACAAGCTTTAGTATGGGTGTTACCAAGGCAGAGTGCAGAAAACAAAGGCGCAACTGTTAGTAGCAATGCTGGTATTGAAGGGGCATTAACTGTTGGCTGATCGCGCAGGGCAATGCTTACCCATTTTCAACTAAAAAAAAATAATAATAATTAAAAGTTTGCCCAGGAGGTTCCGGACACTGGATGAGAACTAAGGTCCCCAGCAGTCCAAGACCAAGCACTTATCAGTTGAGCCACTGGTGGTTGTGTTCCTAAGAGCAGCTTTCGGGCGTATATATCTTTCTTCTGCATGTCCCTGTGAGAATACCCATTCAGATTGTGAAACATGTTCACTGAAGAAAATGAGGATAGAACTTCTGGCACCCCGCTCCAGTACATACCAGTCAACTGCAGTGGCCTAGAGGTTAAGTGCTTGCGTTACAGCGCTGGGGGTCTGGGTTCGAGTCCTGCTTTCTGCACATAAACTGAATAGTTGGGTAATCTCATTGTACAACTCCTACCAAAAGGTTCAGTGGGTGGTGAAAAGAGTTCTCTGGCAAAGGGAGGGTGGAAGAAAGCAGGGACGGAGCAAGTGCAGGGTAAAGGAGGAGGTGGGGCAGGGTAAAGGAGGAGGTGGGGCAGGCCAAAGGGGGAGGCAGAGCTGGATGACGAGGTCCCTGTGGAGAGGAGGCAGGACTGGGTGAGTGGGGATAGACCTAGAAGGGCATGGCATAGGTTCCTCTGGTAAAGGGAAGGGGGAAGAAAGCAGAGAGGTGGGACTGTGGAGGAGAGGAGGCAGGGCAGGTAGCACTGAATGAAAAAAATGTCAGCCCATTGGGTCCTGCTGCATCTTTTTTCCCTCATTAATGCTCCCTTTCCCCACATTAGCACCCTCGTTTACACACCCCACCCTCCACAATTCAGGGCCCTCCTCCCCCACCAGGGCTGACTTATTCCCTGTCTCCCCAGGGCCCCCTTTATCCTACATCCCCAGGCCCCTCTAGACCTACCCCCTACTCACCCATCCCCTCCTCGTCTCCACAGGGACCCATTCATCCAACCCAACCTCCCCCTTTAACCTGCCCCGCTGCCTCCTTTATTTGTCCTGCGTGCCTCCTTGCTTTCTTCCACCCTCCCTTTACCAGGGAAAGCTTTTCATACCCGTTGAACCTTTTAGGAGGAGTGTGGGTACCGCAACCATACAAGGACATTACCCACCCATTATGTGCCGAAAGCAGGACTCAAACCCAGGCCCCCAGCGCTGTAAAGCAAGCTCTTAACCTCTAAGCCACTGCAGTTAGCTGGTATTAATTGGAGCGGGGGCCAGATGTTCTATCCTCATTTTCTTCTGTGAACATGTTTCACAATGCAAATGGGTATGCTCACAGGGGCTTGCAGAAGAAAGATGCATACGCCCAAAAGCTACTCTCAAAAGCACAGCCACCAGTGGCTCAACTGGTAAGTGCTTGGTCTTGGAATGCTGAGGCCCTGAGTTCTAATCCAATGTCAGGAACCTCCTGGGCCTGCTTATAACATATATATTTTTTTTAATTGAAAATGTGTATGCATTGCCCTGTGCGATCAGCCAACAGTTAATGCCCCTTCAATACCTGCATTGCTACTAACAGTTGCGCCTTTGTTTTCTGCACTCTGGCCTTGGCAACACCAATACAAAAGCTTGTCTCTCTGGCCAAAACTGACTGGAAAAAACAAGGGGAAAAAGTGTAATTTACGGGTCATGGTTGATACGATAGTTGCACAGGGATTCAAACAGGACACCTTCTCGAGGCGCTGTGTGGTGACCACCGGCCCCTACATAGCAAACAAACCTGTATCAGCATCTCACCAGCAGCTGAATGTGTTGCCTGCAGGCTACACATTGGAGGCTGCAGTTGGTGCGTTAACCCATTGGGCTGTCGGCCCTCCTTCCTCTGAGAGCAGGACACTGAATTTCCATGTTGCCTTCCTTTGGCACATTAGATCTATCTTTCACCCCAATTCAGAGGATGTTTTGCTTCACAGAGAGAGTGGGCATTTACAGATTTTGGGTGGGCCTTGCCCCTCAGGCTCTACCCTGCCTCTGCTCTCACCCCCAGGGTAAAGAGTGGGAAAGGCTCGCTACAGCAAGAGTCTTTCAAATCTTTCACTTTTGAGAGCAGAGTGTTTACATTTAAAAATCATGAACAAGCAGCAATAAGCTAAGCTGGTCAGTTAAATGTTTGCCTTTGTCATTGGGGTGTATTGATATGGGCAGGGCTGTCTTCTGTCCTCTGCTACTGTCCGATTTCTTAATGCTGCTTGTTCATGATTTTTAAATGTAAACACTCTTCTCTCAAAAGTGAAAGATTTGAAAGACTCTTGATGTAGCGAGCCTTTCCCACTCTTTGCCTTGGGGGTGAGAGGGCTGCTTTCTGCCTTTAACTTTCTCAATTTTGGAGTGTCTGGCTCCAACACTGAGAATAAGGGCCTAATCCTGGAGGGAAACGGACAGAGGTCTGCGCCCTGCGTCCTCCACGCGTCCCTAACGCTCCCAAACGCGACCACAGCCCTTACGGGCACAGCCCTATGTCCTATGCGGCCCCTCTGGTGCAGCCACCCACACAACTTAGGGTTAGGATCGGTGCGCTTCCACGTAGGCCTGGCCACCTAGGCCCCAGAAAGTGTCACAGCCTGCTTTGTAAACCTTAGTGACGGTGGCTTAGGTGGAGATGATCTTGGTGGAATAGTGATGCCTTTTTCCTCCCAGAAGCCACCCCGGGAGCATAGTAAAATGAAGGGGTGTGCCTGCTCAGTTGCCCTCTGTTTAGCCTCGGCCCAAGTAACATTAGTTCTGGGCTCTCCAGGCAAATGTATCCATCCGGGAGAGAGCTAGGAATAGGAGGTCTCTTTCTGCAGGCACAGTGGGGAAGACTCAGAGAGCTGCATGCCTGAGACATCTTTCCTTGTCCCTCGCTCATTGTTGTGTTCTCTAACTTCGAACTCTCTGCCAGGCCAGGCCCTGTTTCTTTTACTGCCAACCCCCCTGACCCCTGGTCTTCCACCTACTTCCCGCTCTATTATGCCTTCTCCTTTTTTGCTCTCTTCTATGGCCCTTTGAAAAGGAATGCAGGCCTAGCTAAACCTCATGAAGGAAATCTACCAACCAAAGATGCATTCCTCACTCATGGCAGGTGCTGTGATACGAGTAAGAAGGGCCGGAGGGGTGATTGGGTTGTTGAGTTGGGAGGCACCAGAGGCGTAGCCAGGATTGTCTAGCAAATGGGGCCAGAAGCTAATGTAGTTGGGCCCACTGCACTGACAAAAATATCTGTAAATGCCCACACAACGCTGCTGAGTGGGCATTTACAGATTTTGGGTGGGCCTTGCCCCTCAGTGAAAGATTTGAAAGTTAATGCACCTACTGCAGCCTCCTATGTGTAGCCTGCAGGTGACACATTCAGTTGCTGGTGGGATGCTGATATAGGTTAGCTAGCTATGCAGGGGCGGGTGGTCACCTCACATCGCCTCGAGAAGGTGTCCTGTTTGAATCCCTGTGCAAATATCGTATCAACCATGACCCGTAAATTACACTTTTTCCCCTCGTTTTTTCCAGTCAGTTTGGGCCAGAGAGACAAGCTTTAGTATGGGTGTTACCAAGGCAGAGTGCAGAAAACAAAGGCGCAACTGTTAGTAGCAATGCTGGTATTGAAGGGGCATTAACTGTTGGCTGATCGCGCAGGGCAATGCTTACCCATTTTCAACTAAAAAAAAATAATAATAATTAAAAGTTTGCCCAGGAGGTTCCGGACACTGGATGAGAACTAAGGTCCCCAGCAGTCCAAGACCAAGCACTTATCAATTGAGCCACTGGTGGTTGTGTTCCTAAGAGCAGCTTTCGGGCGTATATATCTTTCTTCTGCATGTCCCTGTGAGAATACCCATTCAGATTGTGAAACATGTTCACTGAAGAAAATGAGGATAGAACTTCTGGCACCCCGCTCCAGTACATACCAGTCAACTGCAGTGGCCTAGAGGTTAAGTGCTTGCGTTACAGCGCTGGGGGTCTGGGTTCGAGTCCTGCTTTCTGCACATAAACTGAATAGTTGGGTAATCTCATTGTACAACTCCTACCAAAAGGTTCAGTGGGTGGTGAAAAGAGTTCTCTGGCAAAGGGAGGGTGGAAGAAAGCAGGGACGGAGCAAGTGCAGGGTAAAGGAGGAGGTGGGGCAGGGTAAAGGAGGAGGTGGGGCAGGCCAAAGGGGGAGGCAGAGCTGGATGACGAGGTCCCTGTGGAGAGGAGGCAGGACTGGGTGAGTGGGGATAGACCTAGAAGGGCATGGCATAGGTTCCTCTGGTAAAGGGAAGGGGGAAGAAAGCAGAGAGGTGGGACTGTGGAGGAGAGGAGGCAGGGCAGGTAGCACTGAATGAAAAAAATGTCAGCCCATTGGGTCCTGCTGCATCTTTTTTCCCTCATTAATGCTCCCTTTCCCCACATTAGCACCCTCGTTTACACACCCCACCCTCCACAATTCAGGGCCCTCCTCCCCCACCAGGGCTGACTTATTCCCTGTCTCCCCAGGGCCCCCTTTATCCTACATCCCCAGGCCCCTCTAGACCTACCCCCTACTCACCCATCCCCTCCTCGTCTCCACAGGGACCCATTCATCCAACCCAACCTCCCCCTTTAACCTGCCCCGCTGCCTCCTTTATTTGTCCTGCGTGCCTCCTTGCTTTCTTCCACCCTCCCTTTACCAGGGAAAGCTTTTCATACCCGTTGAACCTTTTAGGAGGAGTGTGGGTACCGCAACCATACAAGGACATTACCCACCCATTATGTGCCGAAAGCAGGACTCAAACCCAGGCCCCCAGCGCTGTAAAGCAAGCTCTTAACCTCTAAGCCACTGCAGTTAGCTGGTATTAATTGGAGCGGGGGCCAGATGTTCTATCCTCATTTTCTTCTGTGAACATGTTTCACAATGCAAATGGGTATGCTCACAGGGGCTTGCAGAAGAAAGATGCATACGCCCAAAAGCTACTCTCAAAAGCACAGCCACCAGTGGCTCAACTGGTAAGTGCTTGGTCTTGGAATGCTGAGGCCCTGAGTTCTAATCCAATGTCAGGAACCTCCTGGGCCTGTTTATAACATATATATTTTTTTTAATTGAAAATGTGTATGCATTGCCCTGTGCGATCAGCCAACAGTTAATGCCCCTTCAATACCTGCATTGCTACTAACAGTTGCGCCTTTGTTTTCTGCACTCTGGCCTTGGCAACACCAATACAAAAGCTTGTCTCTCTGGCCAAAACTGACTGGAAAAAACAAGGGGAAAAAGTGTAATTTACGGGTCATGGTTGATACGATAGTTGCACAGGGATTCAAACAGGACACCTTCTCGAGGCGCTGTGTGGTGACCACCGGCCCCTACATAGCAAACAAACCTGTATCAGCATCTCACCAGCAGCTGAATGTGTTGCCTGCAGGCTACACATTGGAGGCTGCAGTTGGTGCGTTAACCCATTGGGCTGTCGGCCCTCCTTCCTCTGAGAGCAGGACACTGAATTTCCATGTTGCCTTCCTTTGGCACATTAGATCTATCTTTCACCCCAATTCAGAGGATGTTTTGCTTCACAGAGAGAGTGGGCATTTACAGATTTTGGGTGGGCCTTGCCCCTCAGGCTCTACCCTGCCTCTGCTCTCACCCCCAGAGTAAAGAGTGGGAAAGGCTCGCTACAGCAAGAGTCTTTCAAATCTTTCACTTTTGAGAGCAGAGTGTTTACATTTAAAAATCATGAACAAGCAGCAATAAGCTAAGCTGGTCAGTTAAATGTTTGCCTTTGTCATTGGGGTGTATTGATATGGGCAGGGCTGTCTTCTGTCCTCTGCTACTGTCCGATTTCTTAATGCTGCTTGTTCATGATTTTTAAATGTAAACACTCTTCTCTCAAAAGTGAAAGATTTGAAAGACTCTTGATGTAGCGAGCCTTTCCCACTCTTTGCCTTGGGGGTGAGAGGGCTGCTTTCTGCCTTTAACTTTCTCAATTTTGGAGTGTCTGGCTCCAACACTGAGAATAAGGGCCTAATCCTGGAGGGAAACGGACAGAGGTCTGCGCCCTGCGTCCTCCACGCGTCCCTAACGCTCCCAAACGCGACCACAGCCCTTACGGGCACAGCCCTATGTCCTATGCGGCCCCTCTGGTGCAGCCACCCACACAACTTAGGGTTAGGATCGGTGCGCTTCCACGTAGGCCTGGCCACCTAGGCCCCAGAAAGTGTCACAGCCTGCTTTGTAAACCTTAGTGACGGTGGCTTAGGTGGAGATGATCTTGGTGGAATAGTGATGCCTTTTTCCTCCCAGAAGCCACCCCGGGAGCATAGTAAAATGAAGGGGTGTGCCTGCTCAGTTGCCCTCTGTTTAGCCTCGGCCCAAGTAACATTAGTTCTGGGCTCTCCAGGCAAATGTATCCATCCGGGAGAGAGCTAGGAATAGGAGGTCTCTTTCTGCAGGCACAGTGGGGAAGACTCAGAGAGCTGCATGCCTGAGACATCTTTCCTTGTCCCTCGCTCATTGTTGTGTTCTCTAACTTCGAACTCTCTGCCAGGCCAGGCCCTGTTTCTTTTACTGCCAACCCCCCTGACCCCTGGTCTTCCACCTACTTCCCGCTCTATTATGCCTTCTCCTTTTTTGCTCTCTTCTATGGCCCTTTGAAAAGGAATGCAGGCCTAGCTAAACCTCATGAAGGAAATCTACCAACCAAAGATGCATTCCTCACTCATGGCAGGTGCTGTGATACGAGTAAGAAGGGCCGGAGGGGTGATTGGGTTGTTGAGTTGGGAGGCACCAGAGGCGTAGCCAGGATTGTCTAGCAAATGGGGCCAGAAGCTAATGTAGTTGGGCCCACTGCACTGACAAAAATATCTGTAAATGCCCACACAACGCTGCTGAGTGGGCATTTACAGATTTTGGGTGGGCCTTGCCCCTCAGTGAAAGATTTGAAAGTTAATGCACCTACTGCAGCCTCCTATGTGTAGCCTGCAGGTGACACATTCAGTTGCTGGTGGGATGCTGATATAGGTTAGCTAGCTATGCAGGGGCGGGTGGTCACCTCACATCGCCTCGAGAAGGTGTCCTGTTTGAATCCCTGTGCAAATATCGTATCAACCATGACCCGTAAATTACACTTTTTCCCCTCGTTTTTTCCAGTCAGTTTGGGCCAGAGAGACAAGCTTTAGTATGGGTGTTACCAAGGCAGAGTGCAGAAAACAAAGGCGCAACTGTTAGTAGCAATGCTGGTATTGAAGGGGCATTAACTGTTGGCTGATCGCGCAGGGCAATGCTTACCCATTTTCAACTAAAAAAAAATAATAATAATTAAAAGTTTGCCCAGGAGGTTCCGGACACTGGATGAGAACTAAGGTCCCCAGCAGTCCAAGACCAAGCACTTATCAGTTGAGCCACTGGTGGTTGTGTTCCTAAGAGCAGCTTTCGGGCGTATATATCTTTCTTCTGCATGTCCCTGTGAGAATACCCATTCAGATTGTGAAACATGTTCACTGAAGAAAATGAGGATAGAACTTCTGGCACCCCGCTCCAGTACATACCAGTCAACTGCAGTGGCCTAGAGGTTAAGTGCTTGCGTTACAGCGCTGGGGGTCTGGGTTCGAGTCCTGCTTTCTGCACATAAACTGAATAGTTGGGTAATCTCATTGTACAACTCCTACCAAAAGGTTCAGTGGGTGGTGAAAAGAGTTCTCTGGCAAAGGGAGGGTGGAAGAAAGCAGGGACGGAGCAAGTGCAGGGTAAAGGAGGAGGTGGGGCAGGGTAAAGGAGGAGGTGGGGCAGGCCAAAGGGGGAGGCAGAGCTGGATGACGAGGTCCCTGTGGAGAGGAGGCAGGACTGGGTGAGTGGGGATAGACCTAGAAGGGCATGGCATAGGTTCCTCTGGTAAAGGGAAGGGGGAAGAAAGCAGAGAGGTGGGACTGTGGAGGAGAGGAGGCAGGGCAGGTAGCACTGAATGAAAAAAATGTCAGCCCATTGGGTCCTGCTGCATCTTTTTTCCCTCATTAATGCTCCCCTTTCCCCACATTAGCACCCTCGTTTACACACCCCACCCTCCACAATTCAGGGCCCTCCTCCCCCACCAGGGCTGACTTATTCCCTGTCTCCCCAGGGCCCCCTTTATCCTACATCCCCAGGCCCCTCTAGACCTACCCCCTACTCACCCATCCCCTCCTCGTCTCCACAGGGACCCATTCATCCAACCCAACCTCCCCCTTTAACCTGCCCCGCTGCCTCCTTTATTTGTCCTGCGTGCCTCCTTGCTTTCTTCCACCCTCCCTTTACCAGGGAAAGCTTTTCATACCCGTTGAACCTTTTAGGAGGAGTGTGGGTACCGCAACCATACAAGGACATTACCCACCCATTATGTGCCGAAAGCAGGACTCAAACCCAGGCCCCCAGCGCTGTAAAGCAAGCTCTTAACCTCTAAGCCACTGCAGTTAGCTGGTATTAATTGGAGCGGGGGCCAGATGTTCTATCCTCATTTTCTTCTGTGAACATGTTTCACAATGCAAATGGGTATGCTCACAGGGGCTTGCAGAAGAAAGATGCATACGCCCAAAAGCTACTCTCAAAAGCACAGCCACCAGTGGCTCAACTGGTAAGTGCTTGGTCTTGGAATGCTGAGGCCCTGAGTTCTAATCCAATGTCAGGAACCTCCTGGGCCTGCTTATAACATATATATTTTTTTTAATTGAAAATGTGTATGCATTGCCCTGTGCGATCAGCCAACAGTTAATGCCCCTTCAATACCTGCATTGCTACTAACAGTTGCGCCTTTGTTTTCTGCACTCTGGCCTTGGCAACACCAATACAAAAGCTTGTCTCTCTGGCCAAAACTGACTGGAAAAAACAAGGGGAAAAAGTGTAATTTACGGGTCATGGTTGATACGATAGTTGCACAGGGATTCAAACAGGACACCTTCTCGAGGCGCTGTGTGGTGACCACCGGCCCCTACATAGCAAACAAACCTGTATCAGCATCTCACCAGCAGCTGAATGTGTTGCCTGCAGGCTACACATTGGAGGCTGCAGTTGGTGCGTTAACCCATTGGGCTGTCGGCCCTCCTTCCTCTGAGAGCAGGACACTGAATTTCCATGTTGCCTTCCTTTGGCACATTAGATCTATCTTTCACCCCAATTCAGAGGATGTTTTGCTTCACAGAGAGAGTGGGCATTTACAGATTTTGGGTGGGCCTTGCCCCTCAGGCTCTACCCTGCCTCTGCTCTCACCCCCAGAGTAAAGAGTGGGAAAGGCTCGCTACAGCAAGAGTCTTTCAAATCTTTCACTTTTGAGAGCAGAGTGTTTACATTTAAAAATCATGAACAAGCAGCAATAAGCTAAGCTGGTCAGTTAAATGTTTGCCTTTGTCATTGGGGTGTATTGATATGGGCAGGGCTGTCTTCTGTCCTCTGCTACTGTCCGATTTCTTAATGCTGCTTGTTCATGATTTTTAAATGTAAACACTCTTCTCTCAAAAGTGAAAGATTTGAAAGACTCTTGATGTAGCGAGCCTTTCCCACTCTTTGCCTTGGGGGTGAGAGGGCTGCTTTCTGCCTTTAACTTTCTCAATTTTGGAGTGTCTGGCTCCAACACTGAGAATAAGGGCCTAATCCTGGAGGGAAACGGACAGAGGTCTGCGCCCTGCGTCCTCCACGCGTCCCTAACGCTCCCAAACGCGACCACAGCCCTTACGGGCACAGCCCTATGTCCTATGCGGCCCCTCTGGTGCAGCCACCCACACAACTTAGGGTTAGGATCGGTGCGCTTCCACGTAGGCCTGGCCACCTAGGCCCCAGAAAGTGTCACAGCCTGCTTTGTAAACCTTAGTGACGGTGGCTTAGGTGGAGATGATCTTGGTGGAATAGTGATGCCTTTTTCCTCCCAGAAGCCACCCCGGGAGCATAGTAAAATGAAGGGGTGTGCCTGCTCAGTTGCCCTCTGTTTAGCCTCGGCCCAAGTAACATTAGTTCTGGGCTCTCCAGGCAAATGTATCCATCCGGGAGAGAGCTAGGAATAGGAGGTCTCTTTCTGCAGGCACAGTGGGGAAGACTCAGAGAGCTGCATGCCTGAGACATCTTTCCTTGTCCCTCGCTCATTGTTGTGTTCTCTAACTTCGAACTCTCTGCCAGGCCAGGCCCTGTTTCTTTTACTGCCAACCCCCCTGACCCCTGGTCTTCCACCTACTTCCCGCTCTATTATGCCTTCTCCTTTTTTGCTCTCTTCTATGGCCCTTTGAAAAGGAATGCAGGCCTAGCTAAACCTCATGAAGGAAATCTACCAACCAAAGATGCATTCCTCACTCATGGCAGGTGCTGTGATACGAGTAAGAAGGGCCGGAGGGGTGATTGGGTTGTTGAGTTGGGAGGCACCAGAGGCGTAGCCAGGATTGTCTAGCAAATGGGGCCAGAAGCTAATGTAGTTGGGCCCACTGCACTGACAAAAATATCTGTAAATGCCCACACAACGCTGCTGAGTGGGCATTTACAGATTTTGGGTGGGCCTTGCCCCTCAGTGAAAGATTTGAAAGTTAATGCACCTACTGCAGCCTCCTATGTGTAGCCTGCAGGTGACACATTCAGTTGCTGGTGGGATGCTGATATAGGTTAGCTAGCTATGCAGGGGCGGGTGGTCACCTCACATCGCCTCGAGAAGGTGTCCTGTTTGAATCCCTGTGCAAATATCGTATCAACCATGACCCGTAAATTACACTTTTTCCCCTCGTTTTTTCCAGTCAGTTTGGGCCAGAGAGACAAGCTTTAGTATGGGTGTTACCAAGGCAGAGTGCAGAAAACAAAGGCGCAACTGTTAGTAGCAATGCTGGTATTGAAGGGGCATTAACTGTTGGCTGATCGCGCAGGGCAATGCTTACCCATTTTCAACTAAAAAAAAATAATAATAATTAAAAGTTTGCCCAGGAGGTTCCGGACACTGGATGAGAACTAAGGTCCCCAGCAGTCCAAGACCAAGCACTTATCAGTTGAGCCACTGGTGGTTGTGTTCCTAAGAGCAGCTTTCGGGCGTATATATCTTTCTTCTGCATGTCCCTGTGAGAATACCCATTCAGATTGTGAAACATGTTCACTGAAGAAAATGAGGATAGAACTTCTGGCACCCCGCTCCAGTACATACCAGTCAACTGCAGTGGCCTAGAGGTTAAGTGCTTGCGTTACAGCGCTGGGGGTCTGGGTTCGAGTCCTGCTTTCTGCACATAAACTGAATAGTTGGGTAATCTCATTGTACAACTCCTACCAAAAGGTTCAGTGGGTGGTGAAAAGAGTTCTCTGGCAAAGGGAGGGTGGAAGAAAGCAGGGACGGAGCAAGTGCAGGGTAAAGGAGGAGGTGGGGCAGGGTAAAGGAGGAGGTGGGGCAGGCCAAAGGGGGAGGCAGAGCTGGATGACGAGGTCCCTGTGGAGAGGAGGCAGGACTGGGTGAGTGGGGATAGACCTAGAAGGGCATGGCATAGGTTCCTCTGGTAAAGGGAAGGGGGAAGAAAGCAGAGAGGTGGGACTGTGGAGGAGAGGAGGCAGGGCAGGTAGCACTGAATGAAAAAAATGTCAGCCCATTGGGTCCTGCTGCATCTTTTTTCCCTCATTAATGCTCCCTTTCCCCACATTAGCACCCTCGTTTACACACCCCACCCTCCACAATTCAGGGCCCTCCTCCCCCACCAGGGCTGACTTATTCCCTGTCTCCCCAGGGCCCCCTTTATCCTACATCCCCAGGCCCCTCTAGACCTACCCCCTACTCACCCATCCCCTCCTCGTCTCCACAGGGACCCATTCATCCAACCCAACCTCCCCCTTTAACCTGCCCCGCTGCCTCCTTTATTTGTCCTGCGTGCCTCCTTGCTTTCTTCCACCCTCCCTTTACCAGGGAAAGCTTTTCATACCCGTTGAACCTTTTAGGAGGAGTGTGGGTACCGCAACCATACAAGGACATTACCCACCCATTATGTGCCGAAAGCAGGACTCAAACCCAGGCCCCCAGCGCTGTAAAGCAAGCTCTTAACCTCTAAGCCACTGCAGTTAGCTGGTATTAATTGGAGCGGGGGCCAGATGTTCTATCCTCATTTTCTTCTGTGAACATGTTTCACAATGCAAATGGGTATGCTCACAGGGGCTTGCAGAAGAAAGATGCATACGCCCAAAAGCTACTCTCAAAAGCACAGCCACCAGTGGCTCAACTGGTAAGTGCTTGGTCTTGGAATGCTGAGGCCCTGAGTTCTAATCCAATGTCAGGAACCTCCTGGGCCTGCTTATAACATATATATTTTTTTTAATTGAAAATGTGTATGCATTGCCCTGTGCGATCAGCCAACAGTTAATGCCCCTTCAATACCTGCATTGCTACTAACAGTTGCGCCTTTGTTTTCTGCACTCTGGCCTTGGCAACACCAATACAAAAGCTTGTCTCTCTGGCCAAAACTGACTGGAAAAAACAAGGGGAAAAAGTGTAATTTACGGGTCATGGTTGATACGATAGTTGCACAGGGATTCAAACAGGACACCTTCTCGAGGCGCTGTGTGGTGACCACCGGCCCCTACATAGCAAACAAACCTGTATCAGCATCTCACCAGCAGCTGAATGTGTTGCCTGCAGGCTACACATTGGAGGCTGCAGTTGGTGCGTTAACCCATTGGGCTGTCGGCCCTCCTTCCTCTGAGAGCAGGACACTGAATTTCCATGTTGCCTTCCTTTGGCACATTAGATCTATCTTTCACCCCAATTCAGAGGATGTTTTGCTTCACAGAGAGAGTGGGCATTTACAGATTTTGGGTGGGCCTTGCCCCTCAGGCTCTACCCTGCCTCTGCTCTCACCCCCAGGGTAAAGAGTGGGAAAGGCTCGCTACAGCAAGAGTCTTTCAAATCTTTCACTTTTGAGAGCAGAGTGTTTACATTTAAAAATCATGAACAAGCAGCAATAAGCTAAGCTGGTCAGTTAAATGTTTGCCTTTGTCATTGGGGTGTATTGATATGGGCAGGGCTGTCTTCTGTCCTCTGCTACTGTCCGATTTCTTAATGCTGCTTGTTCATGATTTTTAAATGTAAACACTCTTCTCTCAAAAGTGAAAGATTTGAAAGACTCTTGATGTAGCGAGCCTTTCCCACTCTTTGCCTTGGGGGTGAGAGGGCTGCTTTCTGCCTTTAACTTTCTCAATTTTGGAGTGTCTGGCTCCAACACTGAGAATAAGGGCCTAATCCTGGAGGGAAACGGACAGAGGTCTGCGCCCTGCGTCCTCCACGCGTCCCTAACGCTCCCAAACGCGACCACAGCCCTTACGGGCACAGCCCTATGTCCTATGCGGCCCCTCTGGTGCAGCCACCCACACAACTTAGGGTTAGGATCGGTGCGCTTCCACGTAGGCCTGGCCACCTAGGCCCCAGAAAGTGTCACAGCCTGCTTTGTAAACCTTAGTGACGGTGGCTTAGGTGGAGATGATCTTGGTGGAATAGTGATGCCTTTTTCCTCCCAGAAGCCACCCCGGGAGCATAGTAAAATGAAGGGGTGTGCCTGCTCAGTTGCCCTCTGTTTAGCCTCGGCCCAAGTAACATTAGTTCTGGGCTCTCCAGGCAAATGTATCCATCCGGGAGAGAGCTAGGAATAGGAGGTCTCTTTCTGCAGGCACAGTGGGGAAGACTCAGAGAGCTGCATGCCTGAGACATCTTTCCTTGTCCCTCGCTCATTGTTGTGTTCTCTAACTTCGAACTCTCTGCCAGGCCAGGCCCTGTTTCTTTTACTGCCAACCCCCCTGACCCCTGGTCTTCCACCTACTTCCCGCTCTATTATGCCTTCTCCTTTTTTGCTCTCTTCTATGGCCCTTTGAAAAGGAATGCAGGCCTAGCTAAACCTCATGAAGGAAATCTACCAACCAAAGATGCATTCCTCACTCATGGCAGGTGCTGTGATACGAGTAAGAAGGGCCGGAGGGGTGATTGGGTTGTTGAGTTGGGAGGCACCAGAGGCGTAGCCAGGATTGTCTAGCAAATGGGGCCAGAAGCTAATGTAGTTGGGCCCACTGCACTGACAAAAATATCTGTAAATGCCCACACAACGCTGCTGAGTGGGCATTTACAGATTTTGGGTGGGCCTTGCCCCTCAGTGAAAGATTTGAAAGTTAATGCACCTACTGCAGCCTCCTATGTGTAGCCTGCAGGTGACACATTCAGTTGCTGGTGGGATGCTGATATAGGTTAGCTAGCTATGCAGGGGCGGGTGGTCACCTCACATCGCCTCGAGAAGGTGTCCTGTTTGAATCCCTGTGCAAATATCGTATCAACCATGACCCGTAAATTACACTTTTTCCCCTCGTTTTTTCCAGTCAGTTTGGGCCAGAGAGACAAGCTTTAGTATGGGTGTTACCAAGGCAGAGTGCAGAAAACAAAGGCGCAACTGTTAGTAGCAATGCTGGTATTGAAGGGGCATTAACTGTTGGCTGATCGCGCAGGGCAATGCTTACCCATTTTCAACTAAAAAAAAATAATAATAATTAAAAGTTTGCCCAGGAGGTTCCGGACACTGGATGAGAACTAAGGTCCCCAGCAGTCCAAGACCAAGCACTTATCAATTGAGCCACTGGTGGTTGTGTTCCTAAGAGCAGCTTTCGGGCGTATATATCTTTCTTCTGCATGTCCCTGTGAGAATACCCATTCAGATTGTGAAACATGTTCACTGAAGAAAATGAGGATAGAACTTCTGGCACCCCGCTCCAGTACATACCAGTCAACTGCAGTGGCCTAGAGGTTAAGTGCTTGCGTTACAGCGCTGGGGGTCTGGGTTCGAGTCCTGCTTTCTGCACATAAACTGAATAGTTGGGTAATCTCATTGTACAACTCCTACCAAAAGGTTCAGTGGGTGGTGAAAAGAGTTCTCTGGCAAAGGGAGGGTGGAAGAAAGCAGGGACGGAGCAAGTGCAGGGTAAAGGAGGAGGTGGGGCAGGGTAAAGGAGGAGGTGGGGCAGGCCAAAGGGGGAGGCAGAGCTGGATGACGAGGTCCCTGTGGAGAGGAGGCAGGACTGGGTGAGTGGGGATAGACCTAGAAGGGCATGGCATAGGTTCCTCTGGTAAAGGGAAGGGGGAAGAAAGCAGAGAGGTGGGACTGTGGAGGAGAGGAGGCAGGGCAGGTAGCACTGAATGAAAAAAATGTCAGCCCATTGGGTCCTGCTGCATCTTTTTTCCCTCATTAATGCTCCCTTTCCCCACATTAGCACCCTCGTTTACACACCCCACCCTCCACAATTCAGGGCCCTCCTCCCCCACCAGGGCTGACTTATTCCCTGTCTCCCCAGGGCCCCCTTTATCCTACATCCCCAGGCCCCTCTAGACCTACCCCCTACTCACCCATCCCCTCCTCGTCTCCACAGGGACCCATTCATCCAACCCAACCTCCCCCTTTAACCTGCCCCGCTGCCTCCTTTATTTGTCCTGCGTGCCTCCTTGCTTTCTTCCACCCTCCCTTTACCAGGGAAAGCTTTTCATACCCGTTGAACCTTTTAGGAGGAGTGTGGGTACCGCAACCATACAAGGACATTACCCACCCATTATGTGCCGAAAGCAGGACTCAAACCCAGGCCCCCAGCGCTGTAAAGCAAGCTCTTAACCTCTAAGCCACTGCAGTTAGCTGGTATTAATTGGAGCGGGGGCCAGATGTTCTATCCTCATTTTCTTCTGTGAACATGTTTCACAATGCAAATGGGTATGCTCACAGGGGCTTGCAGAAGAAAGATGCATACGCCCAAAAGCTACTCTCAAAAGCACAGCCACCAGTGGCTCAACTGGTAAGTGCTTGGTCTTGGAATGCTGAGGCCCTGAGTTCTAATCCAATGTCAGGAACCTCCTGGGCCTGCTTATAACATATATATTTTTTTTAATTGAAAATGTGTATGCATTGCCCTGTGCGATCAGCCAACAGTTAATGCCCCTTCAATACCTGCATTGCTACTAACAGTTGCGCCTTTGTTTTCTGCACTCTGGCCTTGGCAACACCAATACAAAAGCTTGTCTCTCTGGCCAAAACTGACTGGAAAAAACAAGGGGAAAAAGTGTAATTTACGGGTCATGGTTGATACGATAGTTGCACAGGGATTCAAACAGGACACCTTCTCGAGGCGCTGTGTGGTGACCACCGGCCCCTACATAGCAAACAAACCTGTATCAGCATCTCACCAGCAGCTGAATGTGTTGCCTGCAGGCTACACATTGGAGGCTGCAGTTGGTGCGTTAACCCATTGGGCTGTCGGCCCTCCTTCCTCTGAGAGCAGGACACTGAATTTCCATGTTGCCTTCCTTTGGCACATTAGATCTATCTTTCACCCCAATTCAGAGGATGTTTTGCTTCACAGAGAGAGTGGGCATTTACAGATTTTGGGTGGGCCTTGCCCCTCAGGCTCTACCCTGCCTCTGCTCTCACCCCCAGGGTAAAGAGTGGGAAAGGCTCGCTACAGCAAGAGTCTTTCAAATCTTTCACTTTTGAGAGCAGAGTGTTTACATTTAAAAATCATGAACAAGCAGCAATAAGCTAAGCTGGTCAGTTAAATGTTTGCCTTTGTCATTGGGGTGTATTGATATGGGCAGGGCTGTCTTCTGTCCTCTGCTACTGTCCGATTTCTTAATGCTGCTTGTTCATGATTTTTAAATGTAAACACTCTTCTCTCAAAAGTGAAAGATTTGAAAGACTCTTGATGTAGCGAGCCTTTCCCACTCTTTGCCTTGGGGGTGAGAGGGCTGCTTTCTGCCTTTAACTTTCTCAATTTTGGAGTGTCTGGCTCCAACACTGAGAATAAGGGCCTAATCCTGGAGGGAAACGGACAGAGGTCTGCGCCCTGCGTCCTCCACGCGTCCCTAACGCTCCCAAACGCGACCACAGCCCTTACGGGCACAGCCCTATGTCCTATGCGGCCCCTCTGGTGCAGCCACCCACACAACTTAGGGTTAGGATCGGTGCGCTTCCACGTAGGCCTGGCCACCTAGGCCCCAGAAAGTGTCACAGCCTGCTTTGTAAACCTTAGTGACGGTGGCTTAGGTGGAGATGATCTTGGTGGAATAGTGATGCCTTTTTCCTCCCAGAAGCCACCCCGGGAGCATAGTAAAATGAAGGGGTGTGCCTGCTCAGTTGCCCTCTGTTTAGCCTCGGCCCAAGTAACATTAGTTCTGGGCTCTCCAGGCAAATGTATCCATCCGGGAGAGAGCTAGGAATAGGAGGTCTCTTTCTGCAGGCACAGTGGGGAAGACTCAGAGAGCTGCATGCCTGAGACATCTTTCCTTGTCCCTCGCTCATTGTTGTGTTCTCTAACTTCGAACTCTCTGCCAGGCCAGGCCCTGTTTCTTTTACTGCCAACCCCCCTGACCCCTGGTCTTCCACCTACTTCCCGCTCTATTATGCCTTCTCCTTTTTTGCTCTCTTCTATGGCCCTTTGAAAAGGAATGCAGGCCTAGCTAAACCTCATGAAGGAAATCTACCAACCAAAGATGCATTCCTCACTCATGGCAGGTGCTGTGATACGAGTAAGAAGGGCCGGAGGGGTGATTGGGTTGTTGAGTTGGGAGGCACCAGAGGCGTAGCCAGGATTGTCTAGCAAATGGGGCCAGAAGCTAATGTAGTTGGGCCCACTGCACTGACAAAAATATCTGTAAATGCCCACACAACGCTGCTGAGTGGGCATTTACAGATTTTGGGTGGGCCTTGCCCCTCAGTGAAAGATTTGAAAGTTAATGCACCTACTGCAGCCTCCTATGTGTAGCCTGCAGGTGACACATTCAGTTGCTGGTGGGATGCTGATATAGGTTAGCTAGCTATGCAGGGGCGGGTGGTCACCTCACATCGCCTCGAGAAGGTGTCCTGTTTGAATCCCTGTGCAAATATCGTATCAACCATGACCCGTAAATTACACTTTTTCCCCTCGTTTTTTCCAGTCAGTTTGGGCCAGAGAGACAAGCTTTAGTATGGGTGTTACCAAGGCAGAGTGCAGAAAACAAAGGCGCAACTGTTAGTAGCAATGCTGGTATTGAAGGGGCATTAACTGTTGGCTGATCGCGCAGGGCAATGCTTACCCATTTTCAACTAAAAAAAAATAATAATAATTAAAAGTTTGCCCAGGAGGTTCCGGACACTGGATGAGAACTAAGGTCCCCAGCAGTCCAAGACCAAGCACTTATCAATTGAGCCACTGGTGGTTGTGTTCCTAAGAGCAGCTTTCGGGCGTATATATCTTTCTTCTGCATGTCCCTGTGAGAATACCCATTCAGATTGTGAAACATGTTCACTGAAGAAAATGAGGATAGAACTTCTGGCACCCCGCTCCAGTACATACCAGTCAACTGCAGTGGCCTAGAGGTTAAGTGCTTGCGTTACAGCGCTGGGGGTCTGGGTTCGAGTCCTGCTTTCTGCACATAAACTGAATAGTTGGGTAATCTCATTGTACAACTCCTACCAAAAGGTTCAGTGGGTGGTGAAAAGAGTTCTCTGGCAAAGGGAGGGTGGAAGAAAGCAGGGACGGAGCAAGTGCAGGGTAAAGGAGGAGGTGGGGCAGGGTAAAGGAGGAGGTGGGGCAGGCCAAAGGGGGAGGCAGAGCTGGATGACGAGGTCCCTGTGGAGAGGAGGCAGGACTGGGTGAGTGGGGATAGACCTAGAAGGGCATGGCATAGGTTCCTCTGGTAAAGGGAAGGGGGAAGAAAGCAGAGAGGTGGGACTGTGGAGGAGAGGAGGCAGGGCAGGTAGCACTGAATGAAAAAAATGTCAGCCCATTGGGTCCTGCTGCATCTTTTTTCCCTCATTAATGCTCCCTTTCCCCACATTAGCACCCTCGTTTACACACCCCACCCTCCACAATTCAGGGCCCTCCTCCCCCACCAGGGCTGACTTATTCCCTGTCTCCCCAGGGCCCCCTTTATCCTACATCCCCAGGCCCCTCTAGACCTACCCCCTACTCACCCATCCCCTCCTCGTCTCCACAGGGACCCATTCATCCAACCCAACCTCCCCCTTTAACCTGCCCCGCTGCCTCCTTTATTTGTCCTGCGTGCCTCCTTGCTTTCTTCCACCCTCCCTTTACCAGGGAAAGCTTTTCATACCCGTTGAACCTTTTAGGAGGAGTGTGGGTACCGCAACCATACAAGGACATTACCCACCCATTATGTGCCGAAAGCAGGACTCAAACCCAGGCCCCCAGCGCTGTAAAGCAAGCTCTTAACCTCTAAGCCACTGCAGTTAGCTGGTATTAATTGGAGCGGGGGCCAGATGTTCTATCCTCATTTTCTTCTGTGAACATGTTTCACAATGCAAATGGGTATGCTCACAGGGGCTTGCAGAAGAAAGATGCATACGCCCAAAAGCTACTCTCAAAAGCACAGCCACCAGTGGCTCAACTGGTAAGTGCTTGGTCTTGGAATGCTGAGGCCCTGAGTTCTAATCCAATGTCAGGAACCTCCTGGGCCTGCTTATAACATATATATTTTTTTTAATTGAAAATGTGTATGCATTGCCCTGTGCGATCAGCCAACAGTTAATGCCCCTTCAATACCTGCATTGCTACTAACAGTTGCGCCTTTGTTTTCTGCACTCTGGCCTTGGCAACACCAATACAAAAGCTTGTCTCTCTGGCCAAAACTGACTGGAAAAAACAAGGGGAAAAAGTGTAATTTACGGGTCATGGTTGATACGATAGTTGTTGCACAGGGATTCAAACAGGACCTTCTCGAGGCGCTGTGTGTGACCACCGGCCCCTACATAGCAAACAAACCTGTATCAGCATCTCACCAGCAGCTGAATGTGTTGCCTGCAGGCTACACATTGGAGGCTGCAGTTGGTGCGTTAACCCATTGGGCTGTCGGCCCTCCTTCCTCTGAGAGCAGGACACTGAATTTCCATGTTGCCTTCCTTTGGCACATTAGATCTATCTTTCACCCCAATTCAGAGGATGTTTTGCTTCACAGAGAGAGTGGGCATTTACAGATTTTGGGTGGGCCTTGCCCCTCAGGCTCTACCCTGCCTCTGCTCTCACCCCCAGAGTAAAGAGTGGGAAAGGCTCGCTACAGCAAGAGTCTTTCAAATCTTTCACTTTTGAGAGCAGAGTGTTTACATTTAAAAATCATGAACAAGCAGCAATAAGCTAAGCTGGTCAGTTAAATGTTTGCCTTTGTCATTGGGGTGTATTGATATGGGCAGGGCTGTCTTCTGTCCTCTGCTACTGTCCGATTTCTTAATGCTGCTTGTTCATGATTTTTAAATGTAAACACTCTTCTCTCAAAAGTGAAAGATTTGAAAGACTCTTGATGTAGCGAGCCTTTCCCACTCTTTGCCTTGGGGGTGAGAGGGCTGCTTTCTGCCTTTAACTTTCTCAATTTTGGAGTGTCTGGCTCCAACACTGAGAATAAGGGCCTAATCCTGGAGGGAAACGGACAGAGGTCTGCGCCCTGCGTCCTCCACGCGTCCCTAACGCTCCCAAACGCGACCACAGCCCTTACGGGCACAGCCCTATGTCCTATGCGGCCCCTCTGGTGCAGCCACCCACACAACTTAGGGTTAGGATCGGTGCGCTTCCACGTAGGCCTGGCCACCTAGGCCCCAGAAAGTGTCACAGCCTGCTTTGTAAACCTTAGTGACGGTGGCTTAGGTGGAGATGATCTTGGTGGAATAGTGATGCCTTTTTCCTCCCAGAAGCCACCCCGGGAGCATAGTAAAATGAAGGGGTGTGCCTGCTCAGTTGCCCTCTGTTTAGCCTCGGCCCAAGTAACATTAGTTCTGGGCTCTCCAGGCAAATGTATCCATCCGGGAGAGAGCTAGGAATAGGAGGTCTCTTTCTGCAGGCACAGTGGGGAAGACTCAGAGAGCTGCATGCCTGAGACATCTTTCCTTGTCCCTCGCTCATTGTTGTGTTCTCTAACTTCGAACTCTCTGCCAGGCCAGGCCCTGTTTCTTTTACTGCCAACCCCCCTGACCCCTGGTCTTCCACCTACTTCCCGCTCTATTATGCCTTCTCCTTTTTTGCTCTCTTCTATGGCCCTTTGAAAAGGAATGCAGGCCTAGCTAAACCTCATGAAGGAAATCTACCAACCAAAGATGCATTCCTCACTCATGGCAGGTGCTGTGATACGAGTAAGAAGGGCCGGAGGGGTGATTGGGTTGTTGAGTTGGGAGGCACCAGAGGCGTAGCCAGGATTGTCTAGCAAATGGGGCCAGAAGCTAATGTAGTTGGGCCCACTGCACTGACAAAAATATCTGTAAATGCCCACACAACGCTGCTGAGTGGGCATTTACAGATTTTGGGTGGGCCTTGCCCCTCAGTGAAAGATTTGAAAGTTAATGCACCTACTGCAGCCTCCTATGTGTAGCCTGCAGGTGACACATTCAGTTGCTGGTGGGATGCTGATATAGGTTAGCTAGCTATGCAGGGGCGGGTGGTCACCTCACATCGCCTCGAGAAGGTGTCCTGTTTGAATCCCTGTGCAAATATCGTATCAACCATGACCCGTAAATTACACTTTTTCCCCTCGTTTTTTCCAGTCAGTTTGGGCCAGAGAGACAAGCTTTAGTATGGGTGTTACCAAGGCAGAGTGCAGAAAACAAAGGCGCAACTGTTAGTAGCAATGCTGGTATTGAAGGGGCATTAACTGTTGGCTGATCGCGCAGGGCAATGCTTACCCATTTTCAACTAAAAAAAAATAATAATAATTAAAAGTTTGCCCAGGAGGTTCCGGACACTGGATGAGAACTAAGGTCCCCAGCAGTCCAAGACCAAGCACTTATCAGTTGAGCCACTGGTGGTTGTGTTCCTAAGAGCAGCTTTCGGGCGTATATATCTTTCTTCTGCATGTCCCTGTGAGAATACCCATTCAGATTGTGAAACATGTTCACTGAAGAAAATGAGGATAGAACTTCTGGCACCCCGCTCCAGTACATACCAGTCAACTGCAGTGGCCTAGAGGTTAAGTGCTTGCGTTACAGCGCTGGGGGTCTGGGTTCGAGTCCTGCTTTCTGCACATAAACTGAATAGTTGGGTAATCTCATTGTACAACTCCTACCAAAAGGTTCAGTGGGTGGTGAAAAGAGTTCTCTGGCAAAGGGAGGGTGGAAGAAAGCAGGGACGGAGCAAGTGCAGGGTAAAGGAGGAGGTGGGGCAGGGTAAAGGAGGAGGTGGGGCAGGCCAAAGGGGGAGGCAGAGCTGGATGACGAGGTCCCTGTGGAGAGGAGGCAGGACTGGGTGAGTGGGGATAGACCTAGAAGGGCATGGCATAGGTTCCTCTGGTAAAGGGAAGGGGGAAGAAAGCAGAGAGGTGGGACTGTGGAGGAGAGGAGGCAGGGCAGGTAGCACTGAATGAAAAAAATGTCAGCCCATTGGGTCCTGCTGCATCTTTTTTCCCTCATTAATGCTCCCCTTTCCCCACATTAGCACCCTCGTTTACACACCCCACCCTCCACAATTCAGGGCCCTCCTCCCCCACCAGGGCTGACTTATTCCCTGTCTCCCCAGGGCCCCCTTTATCCTACATCCCCAGGCCCCTCTAGACCTACCCCCTACTCACCCATCCCCTCCTCGTCTCCACAGGGACCCATTCATCCAACCCAACCTCCCCCTTTAACCTGCCCCGCTGCCTCCTTTATTTGTCCTGCGTGCCTCCTTGCTTTCTTCCACCCTCCCTTTACCAGGGAAAGCTTTTCATACCCGTTGAACCTTTTAGGAGGAGTGTGGGTACCGCAACCATACAAGGACATTACCCACCCATTATGTGCCGAAAGCAGGACTCAAACCCAGGCCCCCAGCGCTGTAAAGCAAGCTCTTAACCTCTAAGCCACTGCAGTTAGCTGGTATTAATTGGAGCGGGGGCCAGATGTTCTATCCTCATTTTCTTCTGTGAACATGTTTCACAATGCAAATGGGTATGCTCACAGGGGCTTGCAGAAGAAAGATGCATACGCCCAAAAGCTACTCTCAAAAGCACAGCCACCAGTGGCTCAACTGGTAAGTGCTTGGTCTTGGAATGCTGAGGCCCTGAGTTCTAATCCAATGTCAGGAACCTCCTGGGCCTGCTTATAACATATATATTTTTTTTAATTGAAAATGTGTATGCATTGCCCTGTGCGATCAGCCAACAGTTAATGCCCCTTCAATACCTGCATTGCTACTAACAGTTGCGCCTTTGTTTTCTGCACTCTGGCCTTGGCAACACCAATACAAAAGCTTGTCTCTCTGGCCAAAACTGACTGGAAAAAACAAGGGGAAAAAGTGTAATTTACGGGTCATGGTTGATACGATAGTTGCACAGGGATTCAAACAGGACACCTTCTCGAGGCGCTGTGTGGTGACCACCGGCCCCTACATAGCAAACAAACCTGTATCAGCATCTCACCAGCAGCTGAATGTGTTGCCTGCAGGCTACACATTGGAGGCTGCAGTTGGTGCGTTAACCCATTGGGCTGTCGGCCCTCCTTCCTCTGAGAGCAGGACACTGAATTTCCATGTTGCCTTCCTTTGGCACATTAGATCTATCTTTCACCCCAATTCAGAGGATGTTTTGCTTCACAGAGAGAGTGGGCATTTACAGATTTTGGGTGGGCCTTGCCCCTCAGGCTCTACCCTGCCTCTGCTCTCACCCCCAGAGTAAAGAGTGGGAAAGGCTCGCTACAGCAAGAGTCTTTCAAATCTTTCACTTTTGAGAGCAGAGTGTTTACATTTAAAAATCATGAACAAGCAGCAATAAGCTAAGCTGGTCAGTTAAATGTTTGCCTTTGTCATTGGGGTGTATTGATATGGGCAGGGCTGTCTTCTGTCCTCTGCTACTGTCCGATTTCTTAATGCTGCTTGTTCATGATTTTTAAATGTAAACACTCTTCTCTCAAAAGTGAAAGATTTGAAAGACTCTTGATGTAGCGAGCCTTTCCCACTCTTTGCCTTGGGGGTGAGAGGGCTGCTTTCTGCCTTTAACTTTCTCAATTTTGGAGTGTCTGGCTCCAACACTGAGAATAAGGGCCTAATCCTGGAGGGAAACGGACAGAGGTCTGCGCCCTGCGTCCTCCACGCGTCCCTAACGCTCCCAAACGCGACCACAGCCCTTACGGGCACAGCCCTATGTCCTATGCGGCCCCTCTGGTGCAGCCACCCACACAACTTAGGGTTAGGATCGGTGCGCTTCCACGTAGGCCTGGCCACCTAGGCCCCAGAAAGTGTCACAGCCTGCTTTGTAAACCTTAGTGACGGTGGCTTAGGTGGAGATGATCTTGGTGGAATAGTGATGCCTTTTTCCTCCCAGAAGCCACCCCGGGAGCATAGTAAAATGAAGGGGTGTGCCTGCTCAGTTGCCCTCTGTTTAGCCTCGGCCCAAGTAACATTAGTTCTGGGCTCTCCAGGCAAATGTATCCATCCGGGAGAGAGCTAGGAATAGGAGGTCTCTTTCTGCAGGCACAGTGGGGAAGACTCAGAGAGCTGCATGCCTGAGACATCTTTCCTTGTCCCTCGCTCATTGTTGTGTTCTCTAACTTCGAACTCTCTGCCAGGCCAGGCCCTGTTTCTTTTACTGCCAACCCCCCTGACCCCTGGTCTTCCACCTACTTCCCGCTCTATTATGCCTTCTCCTTTTTTGCTCTCTTCTATGGCCCTTTGAAAAGGAATGCAGGCCTAGCTAAACCTCATGAAGGAAATCTACCAACCAAAGATGCATTCCTCACTCATGGCAGGTGCTGTGATACGAGTAAGAAGGGCCGGAGGGGTGATTGGGTTGTTGAGTTGGGAGGCACCAGAGGCGTAGCCAGGATTGTCTAGCAAATGGGGCCAGAAGCTAATGTAGTTGGGCCCACTGCACTGACAAAAATATCTGTAAATGCCCACACAACGCTGCTGAGTGGGCATTTACAGATTTTGGGTGGGCCTTGCCCCTCAGTGAAAGATTTGAAAGTTAATGCACCTACTGCAGCCTCCTATGTGTAGCCTGCAGGTGACACATTCAGTTGCTGGTGGGATGCTGATATAGGTTAGCTAGCTATGCAGGGGCGGGTGGTCACCTCACATCGCCTCGAGAAGGTGTCCTGTTTGAATCCCTGTGCAAATATCGTATCAACCATGACCCGTAAATTACACTTTTTCCCCTCGTTTTTTCCAGTCAGTTTGGGCCAGAGAGACAAGCTTTAGTATGGGTGTTACCAAGGCAGAGTGCAGAAAACAAAGGCGCAACTGTTAGTAGCAATGCTGGTATTGAAGGGGCATTAACTGTTGGCTGATCGCGCAGGGCAATGCTTACCCATTTTCAACTAAAAAAAAATAATAATAATTAAAAGTTTGCCCAGGAGGTTCCGGACACTGGATGAGAACTAAGGTCCCCAGCAGTCCAAGACCAAGCACTTATCAGTTGAGCCACTGGTGGTTGTGTTCCTAAGAGCAGCTTTCGGGCGTATATATCTTTCTTCTGCATGTCCCTGTGAGAATACCCATTCAGATTGTGAAACATGTTCACTGAAGAAAATGAGGATAGAACTTCTGGCACCCCGCTCCAGTACATACCAGTCAACTGCAGTGGCCTAGAGGTTAAGTGCTTGCGTTACAGCGCTGGGGGTCTGGGTTCGAGTCCTGCTTTCTGCACATAAACTGAATAGTTGGGTAATCTCATTGTACAACTCCTACCAAAAGGTTCAGTGGGTGGTGAAAAGAGTTCTCTGGCAAAGGGAGGGTGGAAGAAAGCAGGGACGGAGCAAGTGCAGGGTAAAGGAGGAGGTGGGGCAGGGTAAAGGAGGAGGTGGGGCAGGCCAAAGGGGGAGGCAGAGCTGGATGACGAGGTCCCTGTGGAGAGGAGGCAGGACTGGGTGAGTGGGGATAGACCTAGAAGGGCATGGCATAGGTTCCTCTGGTAAAGGGAAGGGGGAAGAAAGCAGAGAGGTGGGACTGTGGAGGAGAGGAGGCAGGGCAGGTAGCACTGAATGAAAAAAATGTCAGCCCATTGGGTCCTGCTGCATCTTTTTTCCCTCATTAATGCTCCCCTTTCCCCACATTAGCACCCTCGTTTACACACCCCACCCTCCACAATTCAGGGCCCTCCTCCCCCACCAGGGCTGACTTATTCCCTGTCTCCCCAGGGCCCCCTTTATCCTACATCCCCAGGCCCCTCTAGACCTACCCCCTACTCACCCATCCCCTCCTCGTCTCCACAGGGACCCATTCATCCAACCCAACCTCCCCCTTTAACCTGCCCCGCTGCCTCCTTTATTTGTCCTGCGTGCCTCCTTGCTTTCTTCCACCCTCCCTTTACCAGGGAAAGCTTTTCATACCCGTTGAACCTTTTAGGAGGAGTGTGGGTACCGCAACCATACAAGGACATTACCCACCCATTATGTGCCGAAAGCAGGACTCAAACCCAGGCCCCCAGCGCTGTAAAGCAAGCTCTTAACCTCTAAGCCACTGCAGTTAGCTGGTATTAATTGGAGCGGGGGCCAGATGTTCTATCCTCATTTTCTTCTGTGAACATGTTTCACAATGCAAATGGGTATGCTCACAGGGGCTTGCAGAAGAAAGATGCATACGCCCAAAAGCTACTCTCAAAAGCACAGCCACCAGTGGCTCAACTGGTAAGTGCTTGGTCTTGGAATGCTGAGGCCCTGAGTTCTAATCCAATGTCAGGAACCTCCTGGGCCTGCTTATAACATATATATTTTTTTTAATTGAAAATGTGTATGCATTGCCCTGTGCGATCAGCCAACAGTTAATGCCCCTTCAATACCTGCATTGCTACTAACAGTTGCGCCTTTGTTTTCTGCACTCTGGCCTTGGCAACACCAATACAAAAGCTTGTCTCTCTGGCCAAAACTGACTGGAAAAAACAAGGGGAAAAAGTGTAATTTACGGGTCATGGTTGATACGATAGTTGCACAGGGATTCAAACAGGACACCTTCTCGAGGCGCTGTGTGGTGACCACCGGCCCCTACATAGCAAACAAACCTGTATCAGCATCTCACCAGCAGCTGAATGTGTTGCCTGCAGGCTACACATTGGAGGCTGCAGTTGGTGCGTTAACCCATTGGGCTGTCGGCCCTCCTTCCTCTGAGAGCAGGACACTGAATTTCCATGTTGCCTTCCTTTGGCACATTAGATCTATCTTTCACCCCAATTCAGAGGATGTTTTGCTTCACAGAGAGAGTGGGCATTTACAGATTTTGGGTGGGCCTTGCCCCTCAGGCTCTACCCTGCCTCTGCTCTCACCCCCAGAGTAAAGAGTGGGAAAGGCTCGCTACAGCAAGAGTCTTTCAAATCTTTCACTTTTGAGAGCAGAGTGTTTACATTTAAAAATCATGAACAAGCAGCAATAAGCTAAGCTGGTCAGTTAAATGTTTGCCTTTGTCATTGGGGTGTATTGATATGGGCAGGGCTGTCTTCTGTCCTCTGCTACTGTCCGATTTCTTAATGCTGCTTGTTCATGATTTTTAAATGTAAACACTCTTCTCTCAAAAGTGAAAGATTTGAAAGACTCTTGATGTAGCGAGCCTTTCCCACTCTTTGCCTTGGGGGTGAGAGGGCTGCTTTCTGCCTTTAACTTTCTCAATTTTGGAGTGTCTGGCTCCAACACTGAGAATAAGGGCCTAATCCTGGAGGGAAACGGACAGAGGTCTGCGCCCTGCGTCCTCCACGCGTCCCTAACGCTCCCAAACGCGACCACAGCCCTTACGGGCACAGCCCTATGTCCTATGCGGCCCCTCTGGTGCAGCCACCCACACAACTTAGGGTTAGGATCGGTGCGCTTCCACGTAGGCCTGGCCACCTAGGCCCCAGAAAGTGTCACAGCCTGCTTTGTAAACCTTAGTGACGGTGGCTTAGGTGGAGATGATCTTGGTGGAATAGTGATGCCTTTTTCCTCCCAGAAGCCACCCCGGGAGCATAGTAAAATGAAGGGGTGTGCCTGCTCAGTTGCCCTCTGTTTAGCCTCGGCCCAAGTAACATTAGTTCTGGGCTCTCCAGGCAAATGTATCCATCCGGGAGAGAGCTAGGAATAGGAGGTCTCTTTCTGCAGGCACAGTGGGGAAGACTCAGAGAGCTGCATGCCTGAGACATCTTTCCTTGTCCCTCGCTCATTGTTGTGTTCTCTAACTTCGAACTCTCTGCCAGGCCAGGCCCTGTTTCTTTTACTGCCAACCCCCCTGACCCCTGGTCTTCCACCTACTTCCCGCTCTATTATGCCTTCTCCTTTTTTGCTCTCTTCTATGGCCCTTTGAAAAGGAATGCAGGCCTAGCTAAACCTCATGAAGGAAATCTACCAACCAAAGATGCATTCCTCACTCATGGCAGGTGCTGTGATACGAGTAAGAAGGGCCGGAGGGGTGATTGGGTTGTTGAGTTGGGAGGCACCAGAGGCGTAGCCAGGATTGTCTAGCAAATGGGGCCAGAAGCTAATGTAGTTGGGCCCACTGCACTGACAAAAATATCTGTAAATGCCCACACAACGCTGCTGAGTGGGCATTTACAGATTTTGGGTGGGCCTTGCCCCTCAGTGAAAGATTTGAAAGTTAATGCACCTACTGCAGCCTCCTATGTGTAGCCTGCAGGTGACACATTCAGTTGCTGGTGGGATGCTGATATAGGTTAGCTAGCTATGCAGGGGCGGGTGGTCACCTCACATCGCCTCGAGAAGGTGTCCTGTTTGAATCCCTGTGCAAATATCGTATCAACCATGACCCGTAAATTACACTTTTTCCCCTCGTTTTTTCCAGTCAGTTTGGGCCAGAGAGACAAGCTTTAGTATGGGTGTTACCAAGGCAGAGTGCAGAAAACAAAGGCGCAACTGTTAGTAGCAATGCTGGTATTGAAGGGGCATTAACTGTTGGCTGATCGCGCAGGGCAATGCTTACCCATTTTCAACTAAAAAAAAATAATAATAATTAAAAGTTTGCCCAGGAGGTTCCGGACACTGGATGAGAACTAAGGTCCCCAGCAGTCCAAGACCAAGCACTTATCAGTTGAGCCACTGGTGGTTGTGTTCCTAAGAGCAGCTTTCGGGCGTATATATCTTTCTTCTGCATGTCCCTGTGAGAATACCCATTCAGATTGTGAAACATGTTCACTGAAGAAAATGAGGATAGAACTTCTGGCACCCCGCTCCAGTACATACCAGTCAACTGCAGTGGCCTAGAGGTTAAGTGCTTGCGTTACAGCGCTGGGGGTCTGGGTTCGAGTCCTGCTTTCTGCACATAAACTGAATAGTTGGGTAATCTCATTGTACAACTCCTACCAAAAGGTTCAGTGGGTGGTGAAAAGAGTTCTCTGGCAAAGGGAGGGTGGAAGAAAGCAGGGACGGAGCAAGTGCAGGGTAAAGGAGGAGGTGGGGCAGGGTAAAGGAGGAGGTGGGGCAGGCCAAAGGGGGAGGCAGAGCTGGATGACGAGGTCCCTGTGGAGAGGAGGCAGGACTGGGTGAGTGGGGATAGACCTAGAAGGGCATGGCATAGGTTCCTCTGGTAAAGGGAAGGGGGAAGAAAGCAGAGAGGTGGGACTGTGGAGGAGAGGAGGCAGGGCAGGTAGCACTGAATGAAAAAAATGTCAGCCCATTGGGTCCTGCTGCATCTTTTTTCCCTCATTAATGCTCCCCTTTCCCCACATTAGCACCCTCGTTTACACACCCCACCCTCCACAATTCAGGGCCCTCCTCCCCCACCAGGGCTGACTTATTCCCTGTCTCCCCAGGGCCCCCTTTATCCTACATCCCCAGGCCCCTCTAGACCTACCCCCTACTCACCCATCCCCTCCTCGTCTCCACAGGGACCCATTCATCCAACCCAACCTCCCCCTTTAACCTGCCCCGCTGCCTCCTTTATTTGTCCTGCGTGCCTCCTTGCTTTCTTCCACCCTCCCTTTACCAGGGAAAGCTTTTCATACCCGTTGAACCTTTTAGGAGGAGTGTGGGTACCGCAACCATACAAGGACATTACCCACCCATTATGTGCCGAAAGCAGGACTCAAACCCAGGCCCCCAGCGCTGTAAAGCAAGCTCTTAACCTCTAAGCCACTGCAGTTAGCTGGTATTAATTGGAGCGGGGGCCAGATGTTCTATCCTCATTTTCTTCTGTGAACATGTTTCACAATGCAAATGGGTATGCTCACAGGGGCTTGCAGAAGAAAGATGCATACGCCCAAAAGCTACTCTCAAAAGCACAGCCACCAGTGGCTCAACTGGTAAGTGCTTGGTCTTGGAATGCTGAGGCCCTGAGTTCTAATCCAATGTCAGGAACCTCCTGGGCCTGCTTATAACATATATATTTTTTTTAATTGAAAATGTGTATGCATTGCCCTGTGCGATCAGCCAACAGTTAATGCCCCTTCAATACCTGCATTGCTACTAACAGTTGCGCCTTTGTTTTCTGCACTCTGGCCTTGGCAACACCAATACAAAAGCTTGTCTCTCTGGCCAAAACTGACTGGAAAAAACAAGGGGAAAAAGTGTAATTTACGGGTCATGGTTGATACGATAGTTGCACAGGGATTCAAACAGGACACCTTCTCGAGGCGCTGTGTGGTGACCACCGGCCCCTACATAGCAAACAAACCTGTATCAGCATCTCACCAGCAGCTGAATGTGTTGCCTGCAGGCTACACATTGGAGGCTGCAGTTGGTGCGTTAACCCATTGGGCTGTCGGCCCTCCTTCCTCTGAGAGCAGGACACTGAATTTCCATGTTGCCTTCCTTTGGCACATTAGATCTATCTTTCACCCCAATTCAGAGGATGTTTTGCTTCACAGAGAGAGTGGGCATTTACAGATTTTGGGTGGGCCTTGCCCCTCAGGCTCTACCCTGCCTCTGCTCTCACCCCCAGAGTAAAGAGTGGGAAAGGCTCGCTACAGCAAGAGTCTTTCAAATCTTTCACTTTTGAGAGCAGAGTGTTTACATTTAAAAATCATGAACAAGCAGCAATAAGCTAAGCTGGTCAGTTAAATGTTTGCCTTTGTCATTGGGGTGTATTGATATGGGCAGGGCTGTCTTCTGTCCTCTGCTACTGTCCGATTTCTTAATGCTGCTTGTTCATGATTTTTAAATGTAAACACTCTTCTCTCAAAAGTGAAAGATTTGAAAGACTCTTGATGTAGCGAGCCTTTCCCACTCTTTGCCTTGGGGGTGAGAGGGCTGCTTTCTGCCTTTAACTTTCTCAATTTTGGAGTGTCTGGCTCCAACACTGAGAATAAGGGCCTAATCCTGGAGGGAAACGGACAGAGGTCTGCGCCCTGCGTCCTCCACGCGTCCCTAACGCTCCCAAACGCGACCACAGCCCTTACGGGCACAGCCCTATGTCCTATGCGGCCCCTCTGGTGCAGCCACCCACACAACTTAGGGTTAGGATCGGTGCGCTTCCACGTAGGCCTGGCCACCTAGGCCCCAGAAAGTGTCACAGCCTGCTTTGTAAACCTTAGTGACGGTGGCTTAGGTGGAGATGATCTTGGTGGAATAGTGATGCCTTTTTCCTCCCAGAAGCCACCCCGGGAGCATAGTAAAATGAAGGGGTGTGCCTGCTCAGTTGCCCTCTGTTTAGCCTCGGCCCAAGTAACATTAGTTCTGGGCTCTCCAGGCAAATGTATCCATCCGGGAGAGAGCTAGGAATAGGAGGTCTCTTTCTGCAGGCACAGTGGGGAAGACTCAGAGAGCTGCATGCCTGAGACATCTTTCCTTGTCCCTCGCTCATTGTTGTGTTCTCTAACTTCGAACTCTCTGCCAGGCCAGGCCCTGTTTCTTTTACTGCCAACCCCCCTGACCCCTGGTCTTCCACCTACTTCCCGCTCTATTATGCCTTCTCCTTTTTTGCTCTCTTCTATGGCCCTTTGAAAAGGAATGCAGGCCTAGCTAAACCTCATGAAGGAAATCTACCAACCAAAGATGCATTCCTCACTCATGGCAGGTGCTGTGATACGAGTAAGAAGGGCCGGAGGGGTGATTGGGTTGTTGAGTTGGGAGGCACCAGAGGCGTAGCCAGGATTGTCTAGCAAATGGGGCCAGAAGCTAATGTAGTTGGGCCCACTGCACTGACAAAAATATCTGTAAATGCCCACACAACGCTGCTGAGTGGGCATTTACAGATTTTGGGTGGGCCTTGCCCCTCAGTGAAAGATTTGAAAGTTAATGCACCTACTGCAGCCTCCTATGTGTAGCCTGCAGGTGACACATTCAGTTGCTGGTGGGATGCTGATATAGGTTAGCTAGCTATGCAGGGGCGGGTGGTCACCTCACATCGCCTCGAGAAGGTGTCCTGTTTGAATCCCTGTGCAAATATCGTATCAACCATGACCCGTAAATTACACTTTTTCCCCTCGTTTTTTCCAGTCAGTTTGGGCCAGAGAGACAAGCTTTAGTATGGGTGTTACCAAGGCAGAGTGCAGAAAACAAAGGCGCAACTGTTAGTAGCAATGCTGGTATTGAAGGGGCATTAACTGTTGGCTGATCGCGCAGGGCAATGCTTACCCATTTTCAACTAAAAAAAAATAATAATAATTAAAAGTTTGCCCAGGAGGTTCCGGACACTGGATGAGAACTAAGGTCCCCAGCAGTCCAAGACCAAGCACTTATCAGTTGAGCCACTGGTGGTTGTGTTCCTAAGAGCAGCTTTCGGGCGTATATATCTTTCTTCTGCATGTCCCTGTGAGAATACCCATTCAGATTGTGAAACATGTTCACTGAAGAAAATGAGGATAGAACTTCTGGCACCCCGCTCCAGTACATACCAGTCAACTGCAGTGGCCTAGAGGTTAAGTGCTTGCGTTACAGCGCTGGGGGTCTGGGTTCGAGTCCTGCTTTCTGCACATAAACTGAATAGTTGGGTAATCTCATTGTACAACTCCTACCAAAAGGTTCAGTGGGTGGTGAAAAGAGTTCTCTGGCAAAGGGAGGGTGGAAGAAAGCAGGGACGGAGCAAGTGCAGGGTAAAGGAGGAGGTGGGGCAGGGTAAAGGAGGAGGTGGGGCAGGCCAAAGGGGGAGGCAGAGCTGGATGACGAGGTCCCTGTGGAGAGGAGGCAGGACTGGGTGAGTGGGGATAGACCTAGAAGGGCATGGCATAGGTTCCTCTGGTAAAGGGAAGGGGGAAGAAAGCAGAGAGGTGGGACTGTGGAGGAGAGGAGGCAGGGCAGGTAGCACTGAATGAAAAAAATGTCAGCCCATTGGGTCCTGCTGCATCTTTTTTCCCTCATTAATGCTCCCTTTCCCCACATTAGCACCCTCGTTTACACACCCCACCCTCCACAATTCAGGGCCCTCCTCCCCCACCAGGGCTGACTTATTCCCTGTCTCCCCAGGGCCCCCTTTATCCTACATCCCCAGGCCCCTCTAGACCTACCCCCTACTCACCCATCCCCTCCTCGTCTCCACAGGGACCCATTCATCCAACCCAACCTCCCCCTTTAACCTGCCCCGCTGCCTCCTTTATTTGTCCTGCGTGCCTCCTTGCTTTCTTCCACCCTCCCTTTACCAGGGAAAGCTTTTCATACCCGTTGAACCTTTTAGGAGGAGTGTGGGTACCGCAACCATACAAGGACATTACCCACCCATTATGTGCCGAAAGCAGGACTCAAACCCAGGCCCCCAGCGCTGTAAAGCAAGCTCTTAACCTCTAAGCCACTGCAGTTAGCTGGTATTAATTGGAGCGGGGGCCAGATGTTCTATCCTCATTTTCTTCTGTGAACATGTTTCACAATGCAAATGGGTATGCTCACAGGGGCTTGCAGAAGAAAGATGCATACGCCCAAAAGCTACTCTCAAAAGCACAGCCACCAGTGGCTCAACTGGTAAGTGCTTGGTCTTGGAATGCTGAGGCCCTGAGTTCTAATCCAATGTCAGGAACCTCCTGGGCCTGCTTATAACATATATATTTTTTTTAATTGAAAATGTGTATGCATTGCCCTGTGCGATCAGCCAACAGTTAATGCCCCTTCAATACCTGCATTGCTACTAACAGTTGCGCCTTTGTTTTCTGCACTCTGGCCTTGGCAACACCAATACAAAAGCTTGTCTCTCTGGCCAAAACTGACTGGAAAAAACAAGGGGAAAAAGTGTAATTTACGGGTCATGGTTGATACGATAGTTGCACAGGGATTCAAACAGGACACCTTCTCGAGGCGCTGTGTGGTGACCACCGGCCCCTACATAGCAAACAAACCTGTATCAGCATCTCACCAGCAGCTGAATGTGTTGCCTGCAGGCTACACATTGGAGGCTGCAGTTGGTGCGTTAACCCATTGGGCTGTCGGCCCTCCTTCCTCTGAGAGCAGGACACTGAATTTCCATGTTGCCTTCCTTTGGCACATTAGATCTATCTTTCACCCCAATTCAGAGGATGTTTTGCTTCACAGAGAGAGTGGGCATTTACAGATTTTGGGTGGGCCTTGCCCCTCAGGCTCTACCCTGCCTCTGCTCTCACCCCCAGGGTAAAGAGTGGGAAAGGCTCGCTACAGCAAGAGTCTTTCAAATCTTTCACTTTTGAGAGCAGAGTGTTTACATTTAAAAATCATGAACAAGCAGCAATAAGCTAAGCTGGTCAGTTAAATGTTTGCCTTTGTCATTGGGGTGTATTGATATGGGCAGGGCTGTCTTCTGTCCTCTGCTACTGTCCGATTTCTTAATGCTGCTTGTTCATGATTTTTAAATGTAAACACTCTTCTCTCAAAAGTGAAAGATTTGAAAGACTCTTGATGTAGCGAGCCTTTCCCACTCTTTGCCTTGGGGGTGAGAGGGCTGCTTTCTGCCTTTAACTTTCTCAATTTTGGAGTGTCTGGCTCCAACACTGAGAATAAGGGCCTAATCCTGGAGGGAAACGGACAGAGGTCTGCGCCCTGCGTCCTCCACGCGTCCCTAACGCTCCCAAACGCGACCACAGCCCTTACGGGCACAGCCCTATGTCCTATGCGGCCCCTCTGGTGCAGCCACCCACACAACTTAGGGTTAGGATCGGTGCGCTTCCACGTAGGCCTGGCCACCTAGGCCCCAGAAAGTGTCACAGCCTGCTTTGTAAACCTTAGTGACGGTGGCTTAGGTGGAGATGATCTTGGTGGAATAGTGATGCCTTTTTCCTCCCAGAAGCCACCCCGGGAGCATAGTAAAATGAAGGGGTGTGCCTGCTCAGTTGCCCTCTGTTTAGCCTCGGCCCAAGTAACATTAGTTCTGGGCTCTCCAGGCAAATGTATCCATCCGGGAGAGAGCTAGGAATAGGAGGTCTCTTTCTGCAGGCACAGTGGGGAAGACTCAGAGAGCTGCATGCCTGAGACATCTTTCCTTGTCCCTCGCTCATTGTTGTGTTCTCTAACTTCGAACTCTCTGCCAGGCCAGGCCCTGTTTCTTTTACTGCCAACCCCCCTGACCCCTGGTCTTCCACCTACTTCCCGCTCTATTATGCCTTCTCCTTTTTTGCTCTCTTCTATGGCCCTTTGAAAAGGAATGCAGGCCTAGCTAAACCTCATGAAGGAAATCTACCAACCAAAGATGCATTCCTCACTCATGGCAGGTGCTGTGATACGAGTAAGAAGGGCCGGAGGGGTGATTGGGTTGTTGAGTTGGGAGGCACCAGAGGCGTAGCCAGGATTGTCTAGCAAATGGGGCCAGAAGCTAATGTAGTTGGGCCCACTGCACTGACAAAAATATCTGTAAATGCCCACACAACGCTGCTGAGTGGGCATTTACAGATTTTGGGTGGGCCTTGCCCCTCAGTGAAAGATTTGAAAGTTAATGCACCTACTGCAGCCTCCTATGTGTAGCCTGCAGGTGACACATTCAGTTGCTGGTGGGATGCTGATATAGGTTAGCTAGCTATGCAGGGGCGGGTGGTCACCTCACATCGCCTCGAGAAGGTGTCCTGTTTGAATCCCTGTGCAAATATCGTATCAACCATGACCCGTAAATTACACTTTTTCCCCTCGTTTTTTCCAGTCAGTTTGGGCCAGAGAGACAAGCTTTAGTATGGGTGTTACCAAGGCAGAGTGCAGAAAACAAAGGCGCAACTGTTAGTAGCAATGCTGGTATTGAAGGGGCATTAACTGTTGGCTGATCGCGCAGGGCAATGCTTACCCATTTTCAACTAAAAAAAAATAATAATAATTAAAAGTTTGCCCAGGAGGTTCCGGACACTGGATGAGAACTAAGGTCCCCAGCAGTCCAAGACCAAGCACTTATCAATTGAGCCACTGGTGGTTGTGTTCCTAAGAGCAGCTTTCGGGCGTATATATCTTTCTTCTGCATGTCCCTGTGAGAATACCCATTCAGATTGTGAAACATGTTCACTGAAGAAAATGAGGATAGAACTTCTGGCACCCCGCTCCAGTACATACCAGTCAACTGCAGTGGCCTAGAGGTTAAGTGCTTGCGTTACAGCGCTGGGGGTCTGGGTTCGAGTCCTGCTTTCTGCACATAAACTGAATAGTTGGGTAATCTCATTGTACAACTCCTACCAAAAGGTTCAGTGGGTGGTGAAAAGAGTTCTCTGGCAAAGGGAGGGTGGAAGAAAGCAGGGACGGAGCAAGTGCAGGGTAAAGGAGGAGGTGGGGCAGGGTAAAGGAGGAGGTGGGGCAGGCCAAAGGGGGAGGCAGAGCTGGATGACGAGGTCCCTGTGGAGAGGAGGCAGGACTGGGTGAGTGGGGATAGACCTAGAAGGGCATGGCATAGGTTCCTCTGGTAAAGGGAAGGGGGAAGAAAGCAGAGAGGTGGGACTGTGGAGGAGAGGAGGCAGGGCAGGTAGCACTGAATGAAAAAAATGTCAGCCCATTGGGTCCTGCTGCATCTTTTTTCCCTCATTAATGCTCCCTTTCCCCACATTAGCACCCTCGTTTACACACCCCACCCTCCACAATTCAGGGCCCTCCTCCCCCACCAGGGCTGACTTATTCCCTGTCTCCCCAGGGCCCCCTTTATCCTACATCCCCAGGCCCCTCTAGACCTACCCCCTACTCACCCATCCCCTCCTCGTCTCCACAGGGACCCATTCATCCAACCCAACCTCCCCCTTTAACCTGCCCCGCTGCCTCCTTTATTTGTCCTGCGTGCCTCCTTGCTTTCTTCCACCCTCCCTTTACCAGGGAAAGCTTTTCATACCCGTTGAACCTTTTAGGAGGAGTGTGGGTACCGCAACCATACAAGGACATTACCCACCCATTATGTGCCGAAAGCAGGACTCAAACCCAGGCCCCCAGCGCTGTAAAGCAAGCTCTTAACCTCTAAGCCACTGCAGTTAGCTGGTATTAATTGGAGCGGGGGCCAGATGTTCTATCCTCATTTTCTTCTGTGAACATGTTTCACAATGCAAATGGGTATGCTCACAGGGGCTTGCAGAAGAAAGATGCATACGCCCAAAAGCTACTCTCAAAAGCACAGCCACCAGTGGCTCAACTGGTAAGTGCTTGGTCTTGGAATGCTGAGGCCCTGAGTTCTAATCCAATGTCAGGAACCTCCTGGGCCTGCTTATAACATATATATTTTTTTTAATTGAAAATGTGTATGCATTGCCCTGTGCGATCAGCCAACAGTTAATGCCCCTTCAATACCTGCATTGCTACTAACAGTTGCGCCTTTGTTTTCTGCACTCTGGCCTTGGCAACACCAATACAAAAGCTTGTCTCTCTGGCCAAAACTGACTGGAAAAAACAAGGGGAAAAAGTGTAATTTACGGGTCATGGTTGATACGATAGTTGCACAGGGATTCAAACAGGACACCTTCTCGAGGCGCTGTGTGGTGACCACCGGCCCCTACATAGCAAACAAACCTGTATCAGCATCTCACCAGCAGCTGAATGTGTTGCCTGCAGGCTACACATTGGAGGCTGCAGTTGGTGCGTTAACCCATTGGGCTGTCGGCCCTCCTTCCTCTGAGAGCAGGACACTGAATTTCCATGTTGCCTTCCTTTGGCACATTAGATCTATCTTTCACCCCAATTCAGAGGATGTTTTGCTTCACAGAGAGAGTGGGCATTTACAGATTTTGGGTGGGCCTTGCCCCTCAGGCTCTACCCTGCCTCTGCTCTCACCCCCAGAGTAAAGAGTGGGAAAGGCTCGCTACAGCAAGAGTCTTTCAAATCTTTCACTTTTGAGAGCAGAGTGTTTACATTTAAAAATCATGAACAAGCAGCAATAAGCTAAGCTGGTCAGTTAAATGTTTGCCTTTGTCATTGGGGTGTATTGATATGGGCAGGGCTGTCTTCTGTCCTCTGCTACTGTCCGATTTCTTAATGCTGCTTGTTCATGATTTTTAAATGTAAACACTCTTCTCTCAAAAGTGAAAGATTTGAAAGACTCTTGATGTAGCGAGCCTTTCCCACTCTTTGCCTTGGGGGTGAGAGGGCTGCTTTCTGCCTTTAACTTTCTCAATTTTGGAGTGTCTGGCTCCAACACTGAGAATAAGGGCCTAATCCTGGAGGGAAACGGACAGAGGTCTGCGCCCTGCGTCCTCCACGCGTCCCTAACGCTCCCAAACGCGACCACAGCCCTTACGGGCACAGCCCTATGTCCTATGCGGCCCCTCTGGTGCAGCCACCCACACAACTTAGGGTTAGGATCGGTGCGCTTCCACGTAGGCCTGGCCACCTAGGCCCCAGAAAGTGTCACAGCCTGCTTTGTAAACCTTAGTGACGGTGGCTTAGGTGGAGATGATCTTGGTGGAATAGTGATGCCTTTTTCCTCCCAGAAGCCACCCCGGGAGCATAGTAAAATGAAGGGGTGTGCCTGCTCAGTTGCCCTCTGTTTAGCCTCGGCCCAAGTAACATTAGTTCTGGGCTCTCCAGGCAAATGTATCCATCCGGGAGAGAGCTAGGAATAGGAGGTCTCTTTCTGCAGGCACAGTGGGGAAGACTCAGAGAGCTGCATGCCTGAGACATCTTTCCTTGTCCCTCGCTCATTGTTGTGTTCTCTAACTTCGAACTCTCTGCCAGGCCAGGCCCTGTTTCTTTTACTGCCAACCCCCCTGACCCCTGGTCTTCCACCTACTTCCCGCTCTATTATGCCTTCTCCTTTTTTGCTCTCTTCTATGGCCCTTTGAAAAGGAATGCAGGCCTAGCTAAACCTCATGAAGGAAATCTACCAACCAAAGATGCATTCCTCACTCATGGCAGGTGCTGTGATACGAGTAAGAAGGGCCGGAGGGGTGATTGGGTTGTTGAGTTGGGAGGCACCAGAGGCGTAGCCAGGATTGTCTAGCAAATGGGGCCAGAAGCTAATGTAGTTGGGCCCACTGCACTGACAAAAATATCTGTAAATGCCCACACAACGCTGCTGAGTGGGCATTTACAGATTTTGGGTGGGCCTTGCCCCTCAGTGAAAGATTTGAAAGTTAATGCACCTACTGCAGCCTCCTATGTGTAGCCTGCAGGTGACACATTCAGTTGCTGGTGGGATGCTGATATAGGTTAGCTAGCTATGCAGGGGCGGGTGGTCACCTCACATCGCCTCGAGAAGGTGTCCTGTTTGAATCCCTGTGCAAATATCGTATCAACCATGACCCGTAAATTACACTTTTTCCCCTCGTTTTTTCCAGTCAGTTTGGGCCAGAGAGACAAGCTTTAGTATGGGTGTTACCAAGGCAGAGTGCAGAAAACAAAGGCGCAACTGTTAGTAGCAATGCTGGTATTGAAGGGGCATTAACTGTTGGCTGATCGCGCAGGGCAATGCTTACCCATTTTCAACTAAAAAAAAATAATAATAATTAAAAGTTTGCCCAGGAGGTTCCGGACACTGGATGAGAACTAAGGTCCCCAGCAGTCCAAGACCAAGCACTTATCAGTTGAGCCACTGGTGGTTGTGTTCCTAAGAGCAGCTTTCGGGCGTATATATCTTTCTTCTGCATGTCCCTGTGAGAATACCCATTCAGATTGTGAAACATGTTCACTGAAGAAAATGAGGATAGAACTTCTGGCACCCCGCTCCAGTACATACCAGTCAACTGCAGTGGCCTAGAGGTTAAGTGCTTGCGTTACAGCGCTGGGGGTCTGGGTTCGAGTCCTGCTTTCTGCACATAAACTGAGTAGTTGGGTAATCTCATTGTACAACTCCTACCAAAAGGTTCAGTGGGTGGTGAAAAGAGTTCTCTGGCAAAGGGAGGGTGGAAGAAAGCAGGGACGGAGCAAGTGCAGGGTAAAGGAGGAGGTGGGGCAGGGTAAAGGAGGAGGTGGGGCAGGCCAAAGGGGGAGGCAGAGCTGGATGACGAGGTCCCTGTGGAGAGGAGGCAGGACTGGGTGAGTGGGGATAGACCTAGAAGGGCATGGCATAGGTTCCTCTGGTAAAGGGAAGGGGGAAGAAAGCAGAGAGGTGGGACTGTGGAGGAGAGGAGGCAGGGCAGGTAGCACTGAATGAAAAAAATGTCAGCCCATTGGGTCCTGCTGCATCTTTTTTCCCTCATTAATGCTCCCTTTCCCCACATTAGCACCCTCGTTTACACACCCCACCCTCCACAATTCAGGGCCCTCCTCCCCCACCAGGGCTGACTTATTCCCTGTCTCCCCAGGGCCCCCTTTATCCTACATCCCCAGGCCCCTCTAGACCTACCCCCTACTCACCCATCCCCTCCTCGTCTCCACAGGGACCCATTCATCCAACCCAACCTCCCCCTTTAACCTGCCCCGCTGCCTCCTTTATTTGTCCTGCGTGCCTCCTTGCTTTCTTCCACCCTCCCTTTACCAGGGAAAGCTTTTCATACCCGTTGAACCTTTTAGGAGGAGTGTGGGTACCGCAACCATACAAGGACATTACCCACCCATTATGTGCCGAAAGCAGGACTCAAACCCAGGCCCCCAGCGCTGTAAAGCAAGCTCTTAACCTCTAAGCCACTGCAGTTAGCTGGTATTAATTGGAGCGGGGGCCAGATGTTCTATCCTCATTTTCTTCTGTGAACATGTTTCACAATGCAAATGGGTATGCTCACAGGGGCTTGCAGAAGAAAGATGCATACGCCCAAAAGCTACTCTCAAAAGCACAGCCACCAGTGGCTCAACTGGTAAGTGCTTGGTCTTGGAATGCTGAGGCCCTGAGTTCTAATCCAATGTCAGGAACCTCCTGGGCCTGCTTATAACATATATATTTTTTTTAATTGAAAATGTGTATGCATTGCCCTGTGCGATCAGCCAACAGTTAATGCCCCTTCAATACCTGCATTGCTACTAACAGTTGCGCCTTTGTTTTCTGCACTCTGGCCTTGGCAACACCAATACAAAAGCTTGTCTCTCTGGCCAAAACTGACTGGAAAAAACAAGGGGAAAAAGTGTAATTTACGGGTCATGGTTGATACGATAGTTGCACAGGGATTCAAACAGGACACCTTCTCGAGGCGCTGTGTGGTGACCACCGGCCCCTACATAGCAAACAAACCTGTATCAGCATCTCACCAGCAGCTGAATGTGTTGCCTGCAGGCTACACATTGGAGGCTGCAGTTGGTGCGTTAACCCATTGGGCTGTCGGCCCTCCTTCCTCTGAGAGCAGGACACTGAATTTCCATGTTGCCTTCCTTTGGCACATTAGATCTATCTTTCACCCCAATTCAGAGGATGTTTTGCTTCACAGAGAGAGTGGGCATTTACAGATTTTGGGTGGGCCTTGCCCCTCAGGCTCTACCCTGCCTCTGCTCTCACCCCCAGGGTAAAGAGTGGGAAAGGCTCGCTACAGCAAGAGTCTTTCAAATCTTTCACTTTTGAGAGCAGAGTGTTTACATTTAAAAATCATGAACAAGCAGCAATAAGCTAAGCTGGTCAGTTAAATGTTTGCCTTTGTCATTGGGGTGTATTGATATGGGCAGGGCTGTCTTCTGTCCTCTGCTACTGTCCGATTTCTTAATGCTGCTTGTTCATGATTTTTAAATGTAAACACTCTTCTCTCAAAAGTGAAAGATTTGAAAGACTCTTGATGTAGCGAGCCTTTCCCACTCTTTGCCTTGGGGGTGAGAGGGCTGCTTTCTGCCTTTAACTTTCTCAATTTTGGAGTGTCTGGCTCCAACACTGAGAATAAGGGCCTAATCCTGGAGGGAAACGGACAGAGGTCTGCGCCCTGCGTCCTCCACGCGTCCCTAACGCTCCCAAACGCGACCACAGCCCTTACGGGCACAGCCCTATGTCCTATGCGGCCCCTCTGGTGCAGCCACCCACACAACTTAGGGTTAGGATCGGTGCGCTTCCACGTAGGCCTGGCCACCTAGGCCCCAGAAAGTGTCACAGCCTGCTTTGTAAACCTTAGTGACGGTGGCTTAGGTGGAGATGATCTTGGTGGAATAGTGATGCCTTTTTCCTCCCAGAAGCCACCCCGGGAGCATAGTAAAATGAAGGGGTGTGCCTGCTCAGTTGCCCTCTGTTTAGCCTCGGCCCAAGTAACATTAGTTCTGGGCTCTCCAGGCAAATGTATCCATCCGGGAGAGAGCTAGGAATAGGAGGTCTCTTTCTGCAGGCACAGTGGGGAAGACTCAGAGAGCTGCATGCCTGAGACATCTTTCCTTGTCCCTCGCTCATTGTTGTGTTCTCTAACTTCGAACTCTCTGCCAGGCCAGGCCCTGTTTCTTTTACTGCCAACCCCCCTGACCCCTGGTCTTCCACCTACTTCCCGCTCTATTATGCCTTCTCCTTTTTTGCTCTCTTCTATGGCCCTTTGAAAAGGAATGCAGGCCTAGCTAAACCTCATGAAGGAAATCTACCAACCAAAGATGCATTCCTCACTCATGGCAGGTGCTGTGATACGAGTAAGAAGGGCCGGAGGGGTGATTGGGTTGTTGAGTTGGGAGGCACCAGAGGCGTAGCCAGGATTGTCTAGCAAATGGGGCCAGAAGCTAATGTAGTTGGGCCCACTGCACTGACAAAAATATCTGTAAATGCCCACACAACGCTGCTGAGTGGGCATTTACAGATTTTGGGTGGGCCTTGCCCCTCAGTGAAAGATTTGAAAGTTAATGCACCTACTGCAGCCTCCTATGTGTAGCCTGCAGGTGACACATTCAGTTGCTGGTGGGATGCTGATATAGGTTAGCTAGCTATGCAGGGGCGGGTGGTCACCTCACATCGCCTCGAGAAGGTGTCCTGTTTGAATCCCTGTGCAAATATCGTATCAACCATGACCCGTAAATTACACTTTTTCCCCTCGTTTTTTCCAGTCAGTTTGGGCCAGAGAGACAAGCTTTAGTATGGGTGTTACCAAGGCAGAGTGCAGAAAACAAAGGCGCAACTGTTAGTAGCAATGCTGGTATTGAAGGGGCATTAACTGTTGGCTGATCGCGCAGGGCAATGCTTACCCATTTTCAACTAAAAAAAAATAATAATAATTAAAAGTTTGCCCAGGAGGTTCCGGACACTGGATGAGAACTAAGGTCCCCAGCAGTCCAAGACCAAGCACTTATCAATTGAGCCACTGGTGGTTGTGTTCCTAAGAGCAGCTTTCGGGCGTATATATCTTTCTTCTGCATGTCCCTGTGAGAATACCCATTCAGATTGTGAAACATGTTCACTGAAGAAAATGAGGATAGAACTTCTGGCACCCCGCTCCAGTACATACCAGTCAACTGCAGTGGCCTAGAGGTTAAGTGCTTGCGTTACAGCGCTGGGGGTCTGGGTTCGAGTCCTGCTTTCTGCACATAAACTGAATAGTTGGGTAATCTCATTGTACAACTCCTACCAAAAGGTTCAGTGGGTGGTGAAAAGAGTTCTCTGGCAAAGGGAGGGTGGAAGAAAGCAGGGACGGAGCAAGTGCAGGGTAAAGGAGGAGGTGGGGCAGGGTAAAGGAGGAGGTGGGGCAGGCCAAAGGGGGAGGCAGAGCTGGATGACGAGGTCCCTGTGGAGAGGAGGCAGGACTGGGTGAGTGGGGATAGACCTAGAAGGGCATGGCATAGGTTCCTCTGGTAAAGGGAAGGGGGAAGAAAGCAGAGAGGTGGGACTGTGGAGGAGAGGAGGCAGGGCAGGTAGCACTGAATGAAAAAAATGTCAGCCCATTGGGTCCTGCTGCATCTTTTTTCCCTCATTAATGCTCCCTTTCCCCACATTAGCACCCTCGTTTACACACCCCACCCTCCACAATTCAGGGCCCTCCTCCCCCACCAGGGCTGACTTATTCCCTGTCTCCCCAGGGCCCCCTTTATCCTACATCCCCAGGCCCCTCTAGACCTACCCCCTACTCACCCATCCCCTCCTCGTCTCCACAGGGACCCATTCATCCAACCCAACCTCCCCCTTTAACCTGCCCCGCTGCCTCCTTTATTTGTCCTGCGTGCCTCCTTGCTTTCTTCCACCCTCCCTTTACCAGGGAAAGCTTTTCATACCCGTTGAACCTTTTAGGAGGAGTGTGGGTACCGCAACCATACAAGGACATTACCCACCCATTATGTGCCGAAAGCAGGACTCAAACCCAGGCCCCCAGCGCTGTAAAGCAAGCTCTTAACCTCTAAGCCACTGCAGTTAGCTGGTATTAATTGGAGCGGGGGCCAGATGTTCTATCCTCATTTTCTTCTGTGAACATGTTTCACAATGCAAATGGGTATGCTCACAGGGGCTTGCAGAAGAAAGATGCATACGCCCAAAAGCTACTCTCAAAAGCACAGCCACCAGTGGCTCAACTGGTAAGTGCTTGGTCTTGGAATGCTGAGGCCCTGAGTTCTAATCCAATGTCAGGAACCTCCTGGGCCTGCTTATAACATATATATTTTTTTTAATTGAAAATGTGTATGCATTGCCCTGTGCGATCAGCCAACAGTTAATGCCCCTTCAATACCTGCATTGCTACTAACAGTTGCGCCTTTGTTTTCTGCACTCTGGCCTTGGCAACACCAATACAAAAGCTTGTCTCTCTGGCCAAAACTGACTGGAAAAAACAAGGGGAAAAAGTGTAATTTACGGGTCATGGTTGATACGATAGTTGCACAGGGATTCAAACAGGACACCTTCTCGAGGCGCTGTGTGGTGACCACCGGCCCCTACATAGCAAACAAACCTGTATCAGCATCTCACCAGCAGCTGAATGTGTTGCCTGCAGGCTACACATTGGAGGCTGCAGTTGGTGCGTTAACCCATTGGGCTGTCGGCCCTCCTTCCTCTGAGAGCAGGACACTGAATTTCCATGTTGCCTTCCTTTGGCACATTAGATCTATCTTTCACCCCAATTCAGAGGATGTTTTGCTTCACAGAGAGAGTGGGCATTTACAGATTTTGGGTGGGCCTTGCCCCTCAGGCTCTACCCTGCCTCTGCTCTCACCCCCAGAGTAAAGAGTGGGAAAGGCTCGCTACAGCAAGAGTCTTTCAAATCTTTCACTTTTGAGAGCAGAGTGTTTACATTTAAAAATCATGAACAAGCAGCAATAAGCTAAGCTGGTCAGTTAAATGTTTGCCTTTGTCATTGGGGTGTATTGATATGGGCAGGGCTGTCTTCTGTCCTCTGCTACTGTCCGATTTCTTAATGCTGCTTGTTCATGATTTTTAAATGTAAACACTCTTCTCTCAAAAGTGAAAGATTTGAAAGACTCTTGATGTAGCGAGCCTTTCCCACTCTTTGCCTTGGGGGTGAGAGGGCTGCTTTCTGCCTTTAACTTTCTCAATTTTGGAGTGTCTGGCTCCAACACTGAGAATAAGGGCCTAATCCTGGAGGGAAACGGACAGAGGTCTGCGCCCTGCGTCCTCCACGCGTCCCTAACGCTCCCAAACGCGACCACAGCCCTTACGGGCACAGCCCTATGTCCTATGCGGCCCCTCTGGTGCAGCCACCCACACAACTTAGGGTTAGGATCGGTGCGCTTCCACGTAGGCCTGGCCACCTAGGCCCCAGAAAGTGTCACAGCCTGCTTTGTAAACCTTAGTGACGGTGGCTTAGGTGGAGATGATCTTGGTGGAATAGTGATGCCTTTTTCCTCCCAGAAGCCACCCCGGGAGCATAGTAAAATGAAGGGGTGTGCCTGCTCAGTTGCCCTCTGTTTAGCCTCGGCCCAAGTAACATTAGTTCTGGGCTCTCCAGGCAAATGTATCCATCCGGGAGAGAGCTAGGAATAGGAGGTCTCTTTCTGCAGGCACAGTGGGGAAGACTCAGAGAGCTGCATGCCTGAGACATCTTTCCTTGTCCCTCGCTCATTGTTGTGTTCTCTAACTTCGAACTCTCTGCCAGGCCAGGCCCTGTTTCTTTTACTGCCAACCCCCCTGACCCCTGGTCTTCCACCTACTTCCCGCTCTATTATGCCTTCTCCTTTTTTGCTCTCTTCTATGGCCCTTTGAAAAGGAATGCAGGCCTAGCTAAACCTCATGAAGGAAATCTACCAACCAAAGATGCATTCCTCACTCATGGCAGGTGCTGTGATACGAGTAAGAAGGGCCGGAGGGGTGATTGGGTTGTTGAGTTGGGAGGCACCAGAGGCGTAGCCAGGATTGTCTAGCAAATGGGGCCAGAAGCTAATGTAGTTGGGCCCACTGCACTGACAAAAATATCTGTAAATGCCCACACAACGCTGCTGAGTGGGCATTTACAGATTTTGGGTGGGCCTTGCCCCTCAGTGAAAGATTTGAAAGTTAATGCACCTACTGCAGCCTCCTATGTGTAGCCTGCAGGTGACACATTCAGTTGCTGGTGGGATGCTGATATAGGTTAGCTAGCTATGCAGGGGCGGGTGGTCACCTCACATCGCCTCGAGAAGGTGTCCTGTTTGAATCCCTGTGCAAATATCGTATCAACCATGACCCGTAAATTACACTTTTTCCCCTCGTTTTTTCCAGTCAGTTTGGGCCAGAGAGACAAGCTTTAGTATGGGTGTTACCAAGGCAGAGTGCAGAAAACAAAGGCGCAACTGTTAGTAGCAATGCTGGTATTGAAGGGGCATTAACTGTTGGCTGATCGCGCAGGGCAATGCTTACCCATTTTCAACTAAAAAAAAATAATAATAATTAAAAGTTTGCCCAGGAGGTTCCGGACACTGGATGAGAACTAAGGTCCCCAGCAGTCCAAGACCAAGCACTTATCAATTGAGCCACTGGTGGTTGTGTTCCTAAGAGCAGCTTTCGGGCGTATATATCTTTCTTCTGCATGTCCCTGTGAGAATACCCATTCAGATTGTGAAACATGTTCACTGAAGAAAATGAGGATAGAACTTCTGGCACCCCGCTCCAGTACATACCAGTCAACTGCAGTGGCCTAGAGGTTAAGTGCTTGCGTTACAGCGCTGGGGGTCTGGGTTCGAGTCCTGCTTTCTGCACATAAACTGAATAGTTGGGTAATCTCATTGTACAACTCCTACCAAAAGGTTCAGTGGGTGGTGAAAAGAGTTCTCTGGCAAAGGGAGGGTGGAAGAAAGCAGGGACGGAGCAAGTGCAGGGTAAAGGAGGAGGTGGGGCAGGGTAAAGGAGGAGGTGGGGCAGGCCAAAGGGGGAGGCAGAGCTGGATGACGAGGTCCCTGTGGAGAGGAGGCAGGACTGGGTGAGTGGGGATAGACCTAGAAGGGCATGGCATAGGTTCCTCTGGTAAAGGGAAGGGGGAAGAAAGCAGAGAGGTGGGACTGTGGAGGAGAGGAGGCAGGGCAGGTAGCACTGAATGAAAAAAATGTCAGCCCATTGGGTCCTGCTGCATCTTTTTTCCCTCATTAATGCTCCCTTTCCCCACATTAGCACCCTCGTTTACACACCCCACCCTCCACAATTCAGGGCCCTCCTCCCCCACCAGGGCTGACTTATTCCCTGTCTCCCCAGGGCCCCCTTTATCCTACATCCCCAGGCCCCTCTAGACCTACCCCCTACTCACCCATCCCCTCCTCGTCTCCACAGGGACCCATTCATCCAACCCAACCTCCCCCTTTAACCTGCCCCGCTGCCTCCTTTATTTGTCCTGCGTGCCTCCTTGCTTTCTTCCACCCTCCCTTTACCAGGGAAAGCTTTTCATACCCGTTGAACCTTTTAGGAGGAGTGTGGGTACCGCAACCATACAAGGACATTACCCACCCATTATGTGCCGAAAGCAGGACTCAAACCCAGGCCCCCAGCGCTGTAAAGCAAGCTCTTAACCTCTAAGCCACTGCAGTTAGCTGGTATTAATTGGAGCGGGGGCCAGATGTTCTATCCTCATTTTCTTCTGTGAACATGTTTCACAATGCAAATGGGTATGCTCACAGGGGCTTGCAGAAGAAAGATGCATACGCCCAAAAGCTACTCTCAAAAGCACAGCCACCAGTGGCTCAACTGGTAAGTGCTTGGTCTTGGAATGCTGAGGCCCTGAGTTCTAATCCAATGTCAGGAACCTCCTGGGCCTGCTTATAACATATATATTTTTTTTAATTGAAAATGTGTATGCATTGCCCTGTGCGATCAGCCAACAGTTAATGCCCCTTCAATACCTGCATTGCTACTAACAGTTGCGCCTTTGTTTTCTGCACTCTGGCCTTGGCAACACCAATACAAAAGCTTGTCTCTCTGGCCAAAACTGACTGGAAAAAACAAGGGGAAAAAGTGTAATTTACGGGTCATGGTTGATACGATAGTTGCACAGGGATTCAAACAGGACACCTTCTCGAGGCGCTGTGTGGTGACCACCGGCCCCTACATAGCAAACAAACCTGTATCAGCATCTCACCAGCAGCTGAATGTGTTGCCTGCAGGCTACACATTGGAGGCTGCAGTTGGTGCGTTAACCCATTGGGCTGTCGGCCCTCCTTCCTCTGAGAGCAGGACACTGAATTTCCATGTTGCCTTCCTTTGGCACATTAGATCTATCTTTCACCCCAATTCAGAGGATGTTTTGCTTCACAGAGAGAGTGGGCATTTACAGATTTTGGGTGGGCCTTGCCCCTCAGGCTCTACCCTGCCTCTGCTCTCACCCCCAGAGTAAAGAGTGGGAAAGGCTCGCTACAGCAAGAGTCTTTCAAATCTTTCACTTTTGAGAGCAGAGTGTTTACATTTAAAAATCATGAACAAGCAGCAATAAGCTAAGCTGGTCAGTTAAATGTTTGCCTTTGTCATTGGGGTGTATTGATATGGGCAGGGCTGTCTTCTGTCCTCTGCTACTGTCCGATTTCTTAATGCTGCTTGTTCATGATTTTTAAATGTAAACACTCTTCTCTCAAAAGTGAAAGATTTGAAAGACTCTTGATGTAGCGAGCCTTTCCCACTCTTTGCCTTGGGGGTGAGAGGGCTGCTTTCTGCCTTTAACTTTCTCAATTTTGGAGTGTCTGGCTCCAACACTGAGAATAAGGGCCTAATCCTGGAGGGAAACGGACAGAGGTCTGCGCCCTGCGTCCTCCACGCGTCCCTAACGCTCCCAAACGCGACCACAGCCCTTACGGGCACAGCCCTATGTCCTATGCGGCCCCTCTGGTGCAGCCACCCACACAACTTAGGGTTAGGATCGGTGCGCTTCCACGTAGGCCTGGCCACCTAGGCCCCAGAAAGTGTCACAGCCTGCTTTGTAAACCTTAGTGACGGTGGCTTAGGTGGAGATGATCTTGGTGGAATAGTGATGCCTTTTTCCTCCCAGAAGCCACCCCGGGAGCATAGTAAAATGAAGGGGTGTGCCTGCTCAGTTGCCCTCTGTTTAGCCTCGGCCCAAGTAACATTAGTTCTGGGCTCTCCAGGCAAATGTATCCATCCGGGAGAGAGCTAGGAATAGGAGGTCTCTTTCTGCAGGCACAGTGGGGAAGACTCAGAGAGCTGCATGCCTGAGACATCTTTCCTTGTCCCTCGCTCATTGTTGTGTTCTCTAACTTCGAACTCTCTGCCAGGCCAGGCCCTGTTTCTTTTACTGCCAACCCCCCTGACCCCTGGTCTTCCACCTACTTCCCGCTCTATTATGCCTTCTCCTTTTTTGCTCTCTTCTATGGCCCTTTGAAAAGGAATGCAGGCCTAGCTAAACCTCATGAAGGAAATCTACCAACCAAAGATGCATTCCTCACTCATGGCAGGTGCTGTGATACGAGTAAGAAGGGCCGGAGGGGTGATTGGGTTGTTGAGTTGGGAGGCACCAGAGGCGTAGCCAGGATTGTCTAGCAAATGGGGCCAGAAGCTAATGTAGTTGGGCCCACTGCACTGACAAAAATATCTGTAAATGCCCACACAACGCTGCTGAGTGGGCATTTACAGATTTTGGGTGGGCCTTGCCCCTCAGTGAAAGATTTGAAAGTTAATGCACCTACTGCAGCCTCCTATGTGTAGCCTGCAGGTGACACATTCAGTTGCTGGTGGGATGCTGATATAGGTTAGCTAGCTATGCAGGGGCGGGTGGTCACCTCACATCGCCTCGAGAAGGTGTCCTGTTTGAATCCCTGTGCAAATATCGTATCAACCATGACCCGTAAATTACACTTTTTCCCCTCGTTTTTTCCAGTCAGTTTGGGCCAGAGAGACAAGCTTTAGTATGGGTGTTACCAAGGCAGAGTGCAGAAAACAAAGGCGCAACTGTTAGTAGCAATGCTGGTATTGAAGGGGCATTAACTGTTGGCTGATCGCGCAGGGCAATGCTTACCCATTTTCAACTAAAAAAAAATAATAATAATTAAAAGTTTGCCCAGGAGGTTCCGGACACTGGATGAGAACTAAGGTCCCCAGCAGTCCAAGACCAAGCACTTATCAGTTGAGCCACTGGTGGTTGTGTTCCTAAGAGCAGCTTTCGGGCGTATATATCTTTCTTCTGCATGTCCCTGTGAGAATACCCATTCAGATTGTGAAACATGTTCACTGAAGAAAATGAGGATAGAACTTCTGGCACCCCGCTCCAGTACATACCAGTCAACTGCAGTGGCCTAGAGGTTAAGTGCTTGCGTTACAGCGCTGGGGGTCTGGGTTCGAGTCCTGCTTTCTGCACATAAACTGAATAGTTGGGTAATCTCATTGTACAACTCCTACCAAAAGGTTCAGTGGGTGGTGAAAAGAGTTCTCTGGCAAAGGGAGGGTGGAAGAAAGCAGGGACGGAGCAAGTGCAGGGTAAAGGAGGAGGTGGGGCAGGGTAAAGGAGGAGGTGGGGCAGGCCAAAGGGGGAGGCAGAGCTGGATGACGAGGTCCCTGTGGAGAGGAGGCAGGACTGGGTGAGTGGGGATAGACCTAGAAGGGCATGGCATAGGTTCCTCTGGTAAAGGGAAGGGGGAAGAAAGCAGAGAGGTGGGACTGTGGAGGAGAGGAGGCAGGGCAGGTAGCACTGAATGAAAAAAATGTCAGCCCATTGGGTCCTGCTGCATCTTTTTTCCCTCATTAATGCTCCCCTTTCCCCACATTAGCACCCTCGTTTACACACCCCACCCTCCACAATTCAGGGCCCTCCTCCCCCACCAGGGCTGACTTATTCCCTGTCTCCCCAGGGCCCCCTTTATCCTACATCCCCAGGCCCCTCTAGACCTACCCCCTACTCACCCATCCCCTCCTCGTCTCCACAGGGACCCATTCATCCAACCCAACCTCCCCCTTTAACCTGCCCCGCTGCCTCCTTTATTTGTCCTGCGTGCCTCCTTGCTTTCTTCCACCCTCCCTTTACCAGGGAAAGCTTTTCATACCCGTTGAACCTTTTAGGAGGAGTGTGGGTACCGCAACCATACAAGGACATTACCCACCCATTATGTGCCGAAAGCAGGACTCAAACCCAGGCCCCCAGCGCTGTAAAGCAAGCTCTTAACCTCTAAGCCACTGCAGTTAGCTGGTATTAATTGGAGCGGGGGCCAGATGTTCTATCCTCATTTTCTTCTGTGAACATGTTTCACAATGCAAATGGGTATGCTCACAGGGGCTTGCAGAAGAAAGATGCATACGCCCAAAAGCTACTCTCAAAAGCACAGCCACCAGTGGCTCAACTGGTAAGTGCTTGGTCTTGGAATGCTGAGGCCCTGAGTTCTAATCCAATGTCAGGAACCTCCTGGGCCTGCTTATAACATATATATTTTTTTTAATTGAAAATGTGTATGCATTGCCCTGTGCGATCAGCCAACAGTTAATGCCCCTTCAATACCTGCATTGCTACTAACAGTTGCGCCTTTGTTTTCTGCACTCTGGCCTTGGCAACACCAATACAAAAGCTTGTCTCTCTGGCCAAAACTGACTGGAAAAAACAAGGGGAAAAAGTGTAATTTACGGGTCATGGTTGATACGATAGTTGCACAGGGATTCAAACAGGACACCTTCTCGAGGCGCTGTGTGGTGACCACCGGCCCCTACATAGCAAACAAACCTGTATCAGCATCTCACCAGCAGCTGAATGTGTTGCCTGCAGGCTACACATTGGAGGCTGCAGTTGGTGCGTTAACCCATTGGGCTGTCGGCCCTCCTTCCTCTGAGAGCAGGACACTGAATTTCCATGTTGCCTTCCTTTGGCACATTAGATCTATCTTTCACCCCAATTCAGAGGATGTTTTGCTTCACAGAGAGAGTGGGCATTTACAGATTTTGGGTGGGCCTTGCCCCTCAGGCTCTACCCTGCCTCTGCTCTCACCCCCAGAGTAAAGAGTGGGAAAGGCTCGCTACAGCAAGAGTCTTTCAAATCTTTCACTTTTGAGAGCAGAGTGTTTACATTTAAAAATCATGAACAAGCAGCAATAAGCTAAGCTGGTCAGTTAAATGTTTGCCTTTGTCATTGGGGTGTATTGATATGGGCAGGGCTGTCTTCTGTCCTCTGCTACTGTCCGATTTCTTAATGCTGCTTGTTCATGATTTTTAAATGTAAACACTCTTCTCTCAAAAGTGAAAGATTTGAAAGACTCTTGATGTAGCGAGCCTTTCCCACTCTTTGCCTTGGGGGTGAGAGGGCTGCTTTCTGCCTTTAACTTTCTCAATTTTGGAGTGTCTGGCTCCAACACTGAGAATAAGGGCCTAATCCTGGAGGGAAACGGACAGAGGTCTGCGCCCTGCGTCCTCCACGCGTCCCTAACGCTCCCAAACGCGACCACAGCCCTTACGGGCACAGCCCTATGTCCTATGCGGCCCCTCTGGTGCAGCCACCCACACAACTTAGGGTTAGGATCGGTGCGCTTCCACGTAGGCCTGGCCACCTAGGCCCCAGAAAGTGTCACAGCCTGCTTTGTAAACCTTAGTGACGGTGGCTTAGGTGGAGATGATCTTGGTGGAATAGTGATGCCTTTTTCCTCCCAGAAGCCACCCCGGGAGCATAGTAAAATGAAGGGGTGTGCCTGCTCAGTTGCCCTCTGTTTAGCCTCGGCCCAAGTAACATTAGTTCTGGGCTCTCCAGGCAAATGTATCCATCCGGGAGAGAGCTAGGAATAGGAGGTCTCTTTCTGCAGGCACAGTGGGGAAGACTCAGAGAGCTGCATGCCTGAGACATCTTTCCTTGTCCCTCGCTCATTGTTGTGTTCTCTAACTTCGAACTCTCTGCCAGGCCAGGCCCTGTTTCTTTTACTGCCAACCCCCCTGACCCCTGGTCTTCCACCTACTTCCCGCTCTATTATGCCTTCTCCTTTTTTGCTCTCTTCTATGGCCCTTTGAAAAGGAATGCAGGCCTAGCTAAACCTCATGAAGGAAATCTACCAACCAAAGATGCATTCCTCACTCATGGCAGGTGCTGTGATACGAGTAAGAAGGGCCGGAGGGGTGATTGGGTTGTTGAGTTGGGAGGCACCAGAGGCGTAGCCAGGATTGTCTAGCAAATGGGGCCAGAAGCTAATGTAGTTGGGCCCACTGCACTGACAAAAATATCTGTAAATGCCCACACAACGCTGCTGAGTGGGCATTTACAGATTTTGGGTGGGCCTTGCCCCTCAGTGAAAGATTTGAAAGTTAATGCACCTACTGCAGCCTCCTATGTGTAGCCTGCAGGTGACACATTCAGTTGCTGGTGGGATGCTGATATAGGTTAGCTAGCTATGCAGGGGCGGGTGGTCACCTCACATCGCCTCGAGAAGGTGTCCTGTTTGAATCCCTGTGCAAATATCGTATCAACCATGACCCGTAAATTACACTTTTTCCCCTCGTTTTTTCCAGTCAGTTTGGGCCAGAGAGACAAGCTTTAGTATGGGTGTTACCAAGGCAGAGTGCAGAAAACAAAGGCGCAACTGTTAGTAGCAATGCTGGTATTGAAGGGGCATTAACTGTTGGCTGATCGCGCAGGGCAATGCTTACCCATTTTCAACTAAAAAAAAATAATAATAATTAAAAGTTTGCCCAGGAGGTTCCGGACACTGGATGAGAACTAAGGTCCCCAGCAGTCCAAGACCAAGCACTTATCAGTTGAGCCACTGGTGGTTGTGTTCCTAAGAGCAGCTTTCGGGCGTATATATCTTTCTTCTGCATGTCCCTGTGAGAATACCCATTCAGATTGTGAAACATGTTCACTGAAGAAAATGAGGATAGAACTTCTGGCACCCCGCTCCAGTACATACCAGTCAACTGCAGTGGCCTAGAGGTTAAGTGCTTGCGTTACAGCGCTGGGGGTCTGGGTTCGAGTCCTGCTTTCTGCACATAAACTGAATAGTTGGGTAATCTCATTGTACAACTCCTACCAAAAGGTTCAGTGGGTGGTGAAAAGAGTTCTCTGGCAAAGGGAGGGTGGAAGAAAGCAGGGACGGAGCAAGTGCAGGGTAAAGGAGGAGGTGGGGCAGGGTAAAGGAGGAGGTGGGGCAGGCCAAAGGGGGAGGCAGAGCTGGATGACGAGGTCCCTGTGGAGAGGAGGCAGGACTGGGTGAGTGGGGATAGACCTAGAAGGGCATGGCATAGGTTCCTCTGGTAAAGGGAAGGGGGAAGAAAGCAGAGAGGTGGGACTGTGGAGGAGAGGAGGCAGGGCAGGTAGCACTGAATGAAAAAAATGTCAGCCCATTGGGTCCTGCTGCATCTTTTTTCCCTCATTAATGCTCCCTTTCCCCACATTAGCACCCTCGTTTACACACCCCACCCTCCACAATTCAGGGCCCTCCTCCCCCACCAGGGCTGACTTATTCCCTGTCTCCCCAGGGCCCCCTTTATCCTACATCCCCAGGCCCCTCTAGACCTACCCCCTACTCACCCATCCCCTCCTCGTCTCCACAGGGACCCATTCATCCAACCCAACCTCCCCCTTTAACCTGCCCCGCTGCCTCCTTTATTTGTCCTGCGTGCCTCCTTGCTTTCTTCCACCCTCCCTTTACCAGGGAAAGCTTTTCATACCCGTTGAACCTTTTAGGAGGAGTGTGGGTACCGCAACCATACAAGGACATTACCCACCCATTATGTGCCGAAAGCAGGACTCAAACCCAGGCCCCCAGCGCTGTAAAGCAAGCTCTTAACCTCTAAGCCACTGCAGTTAGCTGGTATTAATTGGAGCGGGGGCCAGATGTTCTATCCTCATTTTCTTCTGTGAACATGTTTCACAATGCAAATGGGTATGCTCACAGGGGCTTGCAGAAGAAAGATGCATACGCCCAAAAGCTACTCTCAAAAGCACAGCCACCAGTGGCTCAACTGGTAAGTGCTTGGTCTTGGAATGCTGAGGCCCTGAGTTCTAATCCAATGTCAGGAACCTCCTGGGCCTGCTTATAACATATATATTTTTTTTAATTGAAAATGTGTATGCATTGCCCTGTGCGATCAGCCAACAGTTAATGCCCCTTCAATACCTGCATTGCTACTAACAGTTGCGCCTTTGTTTTCTGCACTCTGGCCTTGGCAACACCAATACAAAAGCTTGTCTCTCTGGCCAAAACTGACTGGAAAAAACAAGGGGAAAAAGTGTAATTTACGGGTCATGGTTGATACGATAGTTGCACAGGGATTCAAACAGGACACCTTCTCGAGGCGCTGTGTGGTGACCACCGGCCCCTACATAGCAAACAAACCTGTATCAGCATCTCACCAGCAGCTGAATGTGTTGCCTGCAGGCTACACATTGGAGGCTGCAGTTGGTGCGTTAACCCATTGGGCTGTCGGCCCTCCTTCCTCTGAGAGCAGGACACTGAATTTCCATGTTGCCTTCCTTTGGCACATTAGATCTATCTTTCACCCCAATTCAGAGGATGTTTTGCTTCACAGAGAGAGTGGGCATTTACAGATTTTGGGTGGGCCTTGCCCCTCAGGCTCTACCCTGCCTCTGCTCTCACCCCCAGGGTAAAGAGTGGGAAAGGCTCGCTACAGCAAGAGTCTTTCAAATCTTTCACTTTTGAGAGCAGAGTGTTTACATTTAAAAATCATGAACAAGCAGCAATAAGCTAAGCTGGTCAGTTAAATGTTTGCCTTTGTCATTGGGGTGTATTGATATGGGCAGGGCTGTCTTCTGTCCTCTGCTACTGTCCGATTTCTTAATGCTGCTTGTTCATGATTTTTAAATGTAAACACTCTTCTCTCAAAAGTGAAAGATTTGAAAGACTCTTGATGTAGCGAGCCTTTCCCACTCTTTGCCTTGGGGGTGAGAGGGCTGCTTTCTGCCTTTAACTTTCTCAATTTTGGAGTGTCTGGCTCCAACACTGAGAATAAGGGCCTAATCCTGGAGGGAAACGGACAGAGGTCTGCGCCCTGCGTCCTCCACGCGTCCCTAACGCTCCCAAACGCGACCACAGCCCTTACGGGCACAGCCCTATGTCCTATGCGGCCCCTCTGGTGCAGCCACCCACACAACTTAGGGTTAGGATCGGTGCGCTTCCACGTAGGCCTGGCCACCTAGGCCCCAGAAAGTGTCACAGCCTGCTTTGTAAACCTTAGTGACGGTGGCTTAGGTGGAGATGATCTTGGTGGAATAGTGATGCCTTTTTCCTCCCAGAAGCCACCCCGGGAGCATAGTAAAATGAAGGGGTGTGCCTGCTCAGTTGCCCTCTGTTTAGCCTCGGCCCAAGTAACATTAGTTCTGGGCTCTCCAGGCAAATGTATCCATCCGGGAGAGAGCTAGGAATAGGAGGTCTCTTTCTGCAGGCACAGTGGGGAAGACTCAGAGAGCTGCATGCCTGAGACATCTTTCCTTGTCCCTCGCTCATTGTTGTGTTCTCTAACTTCGAACTCTCTGCCAGGCCAGGCCCTGTTTCTTTTACTGCCAACCCCCCTGACCCCTGGTCTTCCACCTACTTCCCGCTCTATTATGCCTTCTCCTTTTTTGCTCTCTTCTATGGCCCTTTGAAAAGGAATGCAGGCCTAGCTAAACCTCATGAAGGAAATCTACCAACCAAAGATGCATTCCTCACTCATGGCAGGTGCTGTGATACGAGTAAGAAGGGCCGGAGGGGTGATTGGGTTGTTGAGTTGGGAGGCACCAGAGGCGTAGCCAGGATTGTCTAGCAAATGGGGCCAGAAGCTAATGTAGTTGGGCCCACTGCACTGACAAAAATATCTGTAAATGCCCACACAACGCTGCTGAGTGGGCATTTACAGATTTTGGGTGGGCCTTGCCCCTCAGTGAAAGATTTGAAAGTTAATGCACCTACTGCAGCCTCCTATGTGTAGCCTGCAGGTGACACATTCAGTTGCTGGTGGGATGCTGATATAGGTTAGCTAGCTATGCAGGGGCGGGTGGTCACCTCACATCGCCTCGAGAAGGTGTCCTGTTTGAATCCCTGTGCAAATATCGTATCAACCATGACCCGTAAATTACACTTTTTCCCCTCGTTTTTTCCAGTCAGTTTGGGCCAGAGAGACAAGCTTTAGTATGGGTGTTACCAAGGCAGAGTGCAGAAAACAAAGGCGCAACTGTTAGTAGCAATGCTGGTATTGAAGGGGCATTAACTGTTGGCTGATCGCGCAGGGCAATGCTTACCCATTTTCAACTAAAAAAAAATAATAATAATTAAAAGTTTGCCCAGGAGGTTCCGGACACTGGATGAGAACTAAGGTCCCCAGCAGTCCAAGACCAAGCACTTATCAATTGAGCCACTGGTGGTTGTGTTCCTAAGAGCAGCTTTCGGGCGTATATATCTTTCTTCTGCATGTCCCTGTGAGAATACCCATTCAGATTGTGAAACATGTTCACTGAAGAAAATGAGGATAGAACTTCTGGCACCCCGCTCCAGTACATACCAGTCAACTGCAGTGGCCTAGAGGTTAAGTGCTTGCGTTACAGCGCTGGGGGTCTGGGTTCGAGTCCTGCTTTCTGCACATAAACTGAATAGTTGGGTAATCTCATTGTACAACTCCTACCAAAAGGTTCAGTGGGTGGTGAAAAGAGTTCTCTGGCAAAGGGAGGGTGGAAGAAAGCAGGGACGGAGCAAGTGCAGGGTAAAGGAGGAGGTGGGGCAGGGTAAAGGAGGAGGTGGGGCAGGCCAAAGGGGGAGGCAGAGCTGGATGACGAGGTCCCTGTGGAGAGGAGGCAGGACTGGGTGAGTGGGGATAGACCTAGAAGGGCATGGCATAGGTTCCTCTGGTAAAGGGAAGGGGGAAGAAAGCAGAGAGGTGGGACTGTGGAGGAGAGGAGGCAGGGCAGGTAGCACTGAATGAAAAAAATGTCAGCCCATTGGGTCCTGCTGCATCTTTTTTCCCTCATTAATGCTCCCTTTCCCCACATTAGCACCCTCGTTTACACACCCCACCCTCCACAATTCAGGGCCCTCCTCCCCCACCAGGGCTGACTTATTCCCTGTCTCCCCAGGGCCCCCTTTATCCTACATCCCCAGGCCCCTCTAGACCTACCCCCTACTCACCCATCCCCTCCTCGTCTCCACAGGGACCCATTCATCCAACCCAACCTCCCCCTTTAACCTGCCCCGCTGCCTCCTTTATTTGTCCTGCGTGCCTCCTTGCTTTCTTCCACCCTCCCTTTACCAGGGAAAGCTTTTCATACCCGTTGAACCTTTTAGGAGGAGTGTGGGTACCGCAACCATACAAGGACATTACCCACCCATTATGTGCCGAAAGCAGGACTCAAACCCAGGCCCCCAGCGCTGTAAAGCAAGCTCTTAACCTCTAAGCCACTGCAGTTAGCTGGTATTAATTGGAGCGGGGGCCAGATGTTCTATCCTCATTTTCTTCTGTGAACATGTTTCACAATGCAAATGGGTATGCTCACAGGGGCTTGCAGAAGAAAGATGCATACGCCCAAAAGCTACTCTCAAAAGCACAGCCACCAGTGGCTCAACTGGTAAGTGCTTGGTGTTGGAATGCTGAGGCCCTGAGTTCTAATCCAATGTCAGGAACCTCCTGGGCCTGCTTATAACATATATATTTTTTTTAATTGAAAATGTGTATGCATTGCCCTGTGCGATCAGCCAACAGTTAATGCCCCTTCAATACCTGCATTGCTACTAACAGTTGCGCCTTTGTTTTCTGCACTCTGGCCTTGGCAACACCAATACAAAAGCTTGTCTCTCTGGCCAAAACTGACTGGAAAAAACAAGGGGAAAAAGTGTAATTTACGGGTCATGGTTGATACGATAGTTGCACAGGGATTCAAACAGGACACCTTCTCGAGGCGCTGTGTGGTGACCACCGGCCCCTACATAGCAAACAAACCTGTATCAGCATCTCACCAGCAGCTGAATGTGTTGCCTGCAGGCTACACATTGGAGGCTGCAGTTGGTGCGTTAACCCATTGGGCTGTCGGCCCTCCTTCCTCTGAGAGCAGGACACTGAATTTCCATGTTGCCTTCCTTTGGCACATTAGATCTATCTTTCACCCCAATTCAGAGGATGTTTTGCTTCACAGAGAGAGTGGGCATTTACAGATTTTGGGTGGGCCTTGCCCCTCAGGCTCTACCCTGCCTCTGCTCTCACCCCCAGAGTAAAGAGTGGGAAAGGCTCGCTACAGCAAGAGTCTTTCAAATCTTTCACTTTTGAGAGCAGAGTGTTTACATTTAAAAATCATGAACAAGCAGCAATAAGCTAAGCTGGTCAGTTAAATGTTTGCCTTTGTCATTGGGGTGTATTGATATGGGCAGGGCTGTCTTCTGTCCTCTGCTACTGTCCGATTTCTTAATGCTGCTTGTTCATGATTTTTAAATGTAAACACTCTTCTCTCAAAAGTGAAAGATTTGAAAGACTCTTGATGTAGCGAGCCTTTCCCACTCTTTGCCTTGGGGGTGAGAGGGCTGCTTTCTGCCTTTAACTTTCTCAATTTTGGAGTGTCTGGCTCCAACACTGAGAATAAGGGCCTAATCCTGGAGGGAAACGGACAGAGGTCTGCGCCCTGCGTCCTCCACGCGTCCCTAACGCTCCCAAACGCGACCACAGCCCTTACGGGCACAGCCCTATGTCCTATGCGGCCCCTCTGGTGCAGCCACCCACACAACTTAGGGTTAGGATCGGTGCGCTTCCACGTAGGCCTGGCCACCTAGGCCCCAGAAAGTGTCACAGCCTGCTTTGTAAACCTTAGTGACGGTGGCTTAGGTGGAGATGATCTTGGTGGAATAGTGATGCCTTTTTCCTCCCAGAAGCCACCCCGGGAGCATAGTAAAATGAAGGGGTGTGCCTGCTCAGTTGCCCTCTGTTTAGCCTCGGCCCAAGTAACATTAGTTCTGGGCTCTCCAGGCAAATGTATCCATCCGGGAGAGAGCTAGGAATAGGAGGTCTCTTTCTGCAGGCACAGTGGGGAAGACTCAGAGAGCTGCATGCCTGAGACATCTTTCCTTGTCCCTCGCTCATTGTTGTGTTCTCTAACTTCGAACTCTCTGCCAGGCCAGGCCCTGTTTCTTTTACTGCCAACCCCCCTGACCCCTGGTCTTCCACCTACTTCCCGCTCTATTATGCCTTCTCCTTTTTTGCTCTCTTCTATGGCCCTTTGAAAAGGAATGCAGGCCTAGCTAAACCTCATGAAGGAAATCTACCAACCAAAGATGCATTCCTCACTCATGGCAGGTGCTGTGATACGAGTAAGAAGGGCCGGAGGGGTGATTGGGTTGTTGAGTTGGGAGGCACCAGAGGCGTAGCCAGGATTGTCTAGCAAATGGGGCCAGAAGCTAATGTAGTTGGGCCCACTGCACTGACAAAAATATCTGTAAATGCCCACACAACGCTGCTGAGTGGGCATTTACAGATTTTGGGTGGGCCTTGCCCCTCAGTGAAAGATTTGAAAGTTAATGCACCTACTGCAGCCTCCTATGTGTAGCCTGCAGGTGACACATTCAGTTGCTGGTGGGATGCTGATATAGGTTAGCTAGCTATGCAGGGGCGGGTGGTCACCTCACATCGCCTCGAGAAGGTGTCCTGTTTGAATCCCTGTGCAAATATCGTATCAACCATGACCCGTAAATTACACTTTTTCCCCTCGTTTTTTCCAGTCAGTTTGGGCCAGAGAGACAAGCTTTAGTATGGGTGTTACCAAGGCAGAGTGCAGAAAACAAAGGCGCAACTGTTAGTAGCAATGCTGGTATTGAAGGGGCATTAACTGTTGGCTGATCGCGCAGGGCAATGCTTACCCATTTTCAACTAAAAAAAAATAATAATAATTAAAAGTTTGCCCAGGAGGTTCCGGACACTGGATGAGAACTAAGGTCCCCAGCAGTCCAAGACCAAGCACTTATCAGTTGAGCCACTGGTGGTTGTGTTCCTAAGAGCAGCTTTCGGGCGTATATATCTTTCTTCTGCATGTCCCTGTGAGAATACCCATTCAGATTGTGAAACATGTTCACTGAAGAAAATGAGGATAGAACTTCTGGCACCCCGCTCCAGTACATACCAGTCAACTGCAGTGGCCTAGAGGTTAAGTGCTTGCGTTACAGCGCTGGGGGTCTGGGTTCGAGTCCTGCTTTCTGCACATAAACTGAATAGTTGGGTAATCTCATTGTACAACTCCTACCAAAAGGTTCAGTGGGTGGTGAAAAGAGTTCTCTGGCAAAGGGAGGGTGGAAGAAAGCAGGGACGGAGCAAGTGCAGGGTAAAGGAGGAGGTGGGGCAGGGTAAAGGAGGAGGTGGGGCAGGCCAAAGGGGGAGGCAGAGCTGGATGACGAGGTCCCTGTGGAGAGGAGGCAGGACTGGGTGAGTGGGGATAGACCTAGAAGGGCATGGCATAGGTTCCTCTGGTAAAGGGAAGGGGGAAGAAAGCAGAGAGGTGGGACTGTGGAGGAGAGGAGGCAGGGCAGGTAGCACTGAATGAAAAAAATGTCAGCCCATTGGGTCCTGCTGCATCTTTTTTCCCTCATTAATGCTCCCCTTTCCCCACATTAGCACCCTCGTTTACACACCCCACCCTCCACAATTCAGGGCCCTCCTCCCCCACCAGGGCTGACTTATTCCCTGTCTCCCCAGGGCCCCCTTTATCCTACATCCCCAGGCCCCTCTAGACCTACCCCCTACTCACCCATCCCCTCCTCGTCTCCACAGGGACCCATTCATCCAACCCAACCTCCCCCTTTAACCTGCCCCGCTGCCTCCTTTATTTGTCCTGCGTGCCTCCTTGCTTTCTTCCACCCTCCCTTTACCAGGGAAAGCTTTTCATACCCGTTGAACCTTTTAGGAGGAGTGTGGGTACCGCAACCATACAAGGACATTACCCACCCATTATGTGCCGAAAGCAGGACTCAAACCCAGGCCCCCAGCGCTGTAAAGCAAGCTCTTAACCTCTAAGCCACTGCAGTTAGCTGGTATTAATTGGAGCGGGGGCCAGATGTTCTATCCTCATTTTCTTCTGTGAACATGTTTCACAATGCAAATGGGTATGCTCACAGGGGCTTGCAGAAGAAAGATGCATACGCCCAAAAGCTACTCTCAAAAGCACAGCCACCAGTGGCTCAACTGGTAAGTGCTTGGTCTTGGAATGCTGAGGCCCTGAGTTCTAATCCAATGTCAGGAACCTCCTGGGCCTGCTTATAACATATATATTTTTTTTAATTGAAAATGTGTATGCATTGCCCTGTGCGATCAGCCAACAGTTAATGCCCCTTCAATACCTGCATTGCTACTAACAGTTGCGCCTTTGTTTTCTGCACTCTGGCCTTGGCAACACCAATACAAAAGCTTGTCTCTCTGGCCAAAACTGACTGGAAAAAACAAGGGGAAAAAGTGTAATTTACGGGTCATGGTTGATACGATAGTTGCACAGGGATTCAAACAGGACACCTTCTCGAGGCGCTGTGTGGTGACCACCGGCCCCTACATAGCAAACAAACCTGTATCAGCATCTCACCAGCAGCTGAATGTGTTGCCTGCAGGCTACACATTGGAGGCTGCAGTTGGTGCGTTAACCCATTGGGCTGTCGGCCCTCCTTCCTCTGAGAGCAGGACACTGAATTTCCATGTTGCCTTCCTTTGGCACATTAGATCTATCTTTCACCCCAATTCAGAGGATGTTTTGCTTCACAGAGAGAGTGGGCATTTACAGATTTTGGGTGGGCCTTGCCCCTCAGGCTCTACCCTGCCTCTGCTCTCACCCCCAGAGTAAAGAGTGGGAAAGGCTCGCTACAGCAAGAGTCTTTCAAATCTTTCACTTTTGAGAGCAGAGTGTTTACATTTAAAAATCATGAACAAGCAGCAATAAGCTAAGCTGGTCAGTTAAATGTTTGCCTTTGTCATTGGGGTGTATTGATATGGGCAGGGCTGTCTTCTGTCCTCTGCTACTGTCCGATTTCTTAATGCTGCTTGTTCATGATTTTTAAATGTAAACACTCTTCTCTCAAAAGTGAAAGATTTGAAAGACTCTTGATGTAGCGAGCCTTTCCCACTCTTTGCCTTGGGGGTGAGAGGGCTGCTTTCTGCCTTTAACTTTCTCAATTTTGGAGTGTCTGGCTCCAACACTGAGAATAAGGGCCTAATCCTGGAGGGAAACGGACAGAGGTCTGCGCCCTGCGTCCTCCACGCGTCCCTAACGCTCCCAAACGCGACCACAGCCCTTACGGGCACAGCCCTATGTCCTATGCGGCCCCTCTGGTGCAGCCACCCACACAACTTAGGGTTAGGATCGGTGCGCTTCCACGTAGGCCTGGCCACCTAGGCCCCAGAAAGTGTCACAGCCTGCTTTGTAAACCTTAGTGACGGTGGCTTAGGTGGAGATGATCTTGGTGGAATAGTGATGCCTTTTTCCTCCCAGAAGCCACCCCGGGAGCATAGTAAAATGAAGGGGTGTGCCTGCTCAGTTGCCCTCTGTTTAGCCTCGGCCCAAGTAACATTAGTTCTGGGCTCTCCAGGCAAATGTATCCATCCGGGAGAGAGCTAGGAATAGGAGGTCTCTTTCTGCAGGCACAGTGGGGAAGACTCAGAGAGCTGCATGCCTGAGACATCTTTCCTTGTCCCTTGCTCATTGTTGTGTTCTCTAACTTCGAACTCTCTGCCAGGCCAGGCCCTGTTTCTTTTACTGCCAACCCCCCTGACCCCTGGTCTTCCACCTACTTCCCGCTCTATTATGCCTTCTCCTTTTTTGCTCTCTTCTATGGCCCTTTGAAAAGGAATGCAGGCCTAGCTAAACCTCATGAAGGAAATCTACCAACCAAAGATGCATTCCTCACTCATGGCAGGTGCTGTGATACGAGTAAGAAGGGCCGGAGGGGTGATTGGGTTGTTGAGTTGGGAGGCACCAGAGGCGTAGCCAGGATTGTCTAGCAAATGGGGCCAGAAGCTAATGTAGTTGGGCCCACTGCACTGACAAAAATATCTGTAAATGCCCACACAACGCTGCTGAGTGGGCATTTACAGATTTTGGGTGGGCCTTGCCCCTCAGTGAAAGATTTGAAAGTTAATGCACCTACTGCAGCCTCCTATGTGTAGCCTGCAGGTGACACATTCAGTTGCTGGTGGGATGCTGATATAGGTTAGCTAGCTATGCAGGGGCGGGTGGTCACCTCACATCGCCTCGAGAAGGTGTCCTGTTTGAATCCCTGTGCAAATATCGTATCAACCATGACCCGTAAATTACACTTTTTCCCCTCGTTTTTTCCAGTCAGTTTGGGCCAGAGAGACAAGCTTTAGTATGGGTGTTACCAAGGCAGAGTGCAGAAAACAAAGGCGCAACTGTTAGTAGCAATGCTGGTATTGAAGGGGCATTAACTGTTGGCTGATCGCGCAGGGCAATGCTTACCCATTTTCAACTAAAAAAAAATAATAATAATTAAAAGTTTGCCCAGGAGGTTCCGGACACTGGATGAGAACTAAGGTCCCCAGCAGTCCAAGACCAAGCACTTATCAGTTGAGCCACTGGTGGTTGTGTTCCTAAGAGCAGCTTTCGGGCGTATATATCTTTCTTCTGCATGTCCCTGTGAGAATACCCATTCAGATTGTGAAACATGTTCACTGAAGAAAATGAGGATAGAACTTCTGGCACCCCGCTCCAGTACATACCAGTCAACTGCAGTGGCCTAGAGGTTAAGTGCTTGCGTTACAGCGCTGGGGGTCTGGGTTCGAGTCCTGCTTTCTGCACATAAACTGAATAGTTGGGTAATCTCATTGTACAACTCCTACCAAAAGGTTCAGTGGGTGGTGAAAAGAGTTCTCTGGCAAAGGGAGGGTGGAAGAAAGCAGGGACGGAGCAAGTGCAGGGTAAAGGAGGAGGTGGGGCAGGGTAAAGGAGGAGGTGGGGCAGGCCAAAGGGGGAGGCAGAGCTGGATGACGAGGTCCCTGTGGAGAGGAGGCAGGACTGGGTGAGTGGGGATAGACCTAGAAGGGCATGGCATAGGTTCCTCTGGTAAAGGGAAGGGGGAAGAAAGCAGAGAGGTGGGACTGTGGAGGAGAGGAGGCAGGGCAGGTAGCACTGAATGAAAAAAATGTCAGCCCATTGGGTCCTGCTGCATCTTTTTTCCCTCATTAATGCTCCCTTTCCCCACATTAGCACCCTCGTTTACACACCCCACCCTCCACAATTCAGGGCCCTCCTCCCCCACCAGGGCTGACTTATTCCCTGTCTCCCCAGGGCCCCCTTTATCCTACATCCCCAGGCCCCTCTAGACCTACCCCCTACTCACCCATCCCCTCCTCGTCTCCACAGGGACCCATTCATCCAACCCAACCTCCCCCTTTAACCTGCCCCGCTGCCTCCTTTATTTGTCCTGCGTGCCTCCTTGCTTTCTTCCACCCTCCCTTTACCAGGGAAAGCTTTTCATACCCGTTGAACCTTTTAGGAGGAGTGTGGGTACCGCAACCATACAAGGACATTACCCACCCATTATGTGCCGAAAGCAGGACTCAAACCCAGGCCCCCAGCGCTGTAAAGCAAGCTCTTAACCTCTAAGCCACTGCAGTTAGCTGGTATTAATTGGAGCGGGGGCCAGATGTTCTATCCTCATTTTCTTCTGTGAACATGTTTCACAATGCAAATGGGTATGCTCACAGGGGCTTGCAGAAGAAAGATGCATACGCCCAAAAGCTACTCTCAAAAGCACAGCCACCAGTGGCTCAACTGGTAAGTGCTTGGTCTTGGAATGCTGAGGCCCTGAGTTCTAATCCAATGTCAGGAACCTCCTGGGCCTGCTTATAACATATATATTTTTTTTAATTGAAAATGTGTATGCATTGCCCTGTGCGATCAGCCAACAGTTAATGCCCCTTCAATACCTGCATTGCTACTAACAGTTGCGCCTTTGTTTTCTGCACTCTGGCCTTGGCAACACCAATACAAAAGCTTGTCTCTCTGGCCAAAACTGACTGGAAAAAACAAGGGGAAAAAGTGTAATTTACGGGTCATGGTTGATACGATAGTTGCACAGGGATTCAAACAGGACACCTTCTCGAGGCGCTGTGTGGTGACCACCGGCCCCTACATAGCAAACAAACCTGTATCAGCATCTCACCAGCAGCTGAATGTGTTGCCTGCAGGCTACACATTGGAGGCTGCAGTTGGTGCGTTAACCCATTGGGCTGTCGGCCCTCCTTCCTCTGAGAGCAGGACACTGAATTTCCATGTTGCCTTCCTTTGGCACATTAGATCTATCTTTCACCCCAATTCAGAGGATGTTTTGCTTCACAGAGAGAGTGGGCATTTACAGATTTTGGGTGGGCCTTGCCCCTCAGGCTCTACCCTGCCTCTGCTCTCACCCCCAGAGTAAAGAGTGGGAAAGGCTCGCTACAGCAAGAGTCTTTCAAATCTTTCACTTTTGAGAGCAGAGTGTTTACATTTAAAAATCATGAACAAGCAGCAATAAGCTAAGCTGGTCAGTTAAATGTTTGCCTTTGTCATTGGGGTGTATTGATATGGGCAGGGCTGTCTTCTGTCCTCTGCTACTGTCCGATTTCTTAATGCTGCTTGTTCATGATTTTTAAATGTAAACACTCTTCTCTCAAAAGTGAAAGATTTGAAAGACTCTTGATGTAGCGAGCCTTTCCCACTCTTTGCCTTGGGGGTGAGAGGGCTGCTTTCTGCCTTTAACTTTCTCAATTTTGGAGTGTCTGGCTCCAACACTGAGAATAAGGGCCTAATCCTGGAGGGAAACGGACAGAGGTCTGCGCCCTGCGTCCTCCACGCGTCCCTAACGCTCCCAAACGCGACCACAGCCCTTACGGGCACAGCCCTATGTCCTATGCGGCCCCTCTGGTGCAGCCACCCACACAACTTAGGGTTAGGATCGGTGCGCTTCCACGTAGGCCTGGCCACCTAGGCCCCAGAAAGTGTCACAGCCTGCTTTGTAAACCTTAGTGACGGTGGCTTAGGTGGAGATGATCTTGGTGGAATAGTGATGCCTTTTTCCTCCCAGAAGCCACCCCGGGAGCATAGTAAAATGAAGGGGTGTGCCTGCTCAGTTGCCCTCTGTTTAGCCTCGGCCCAAGTAACATTAGTTCTGGGCTCTCCAGGCAAATGTATCCATCCGGGAGAGAGCTAGGAATAGGAGGTCTCTTTCTGCAGGCACAGTGGGGAAGACTCAGAGAGCTGCATGCCTGAGACATCTTTCCTTGTCCCTCGCTCATTGTTGTGTTCTCTAACTTCGAACTCTCTGCCAGGCCAGGCCCTGTTTCTTTTACTGCCAACCCCCCTGACCCCTGGTCTTCCACCTACTTCCCGCTCTATTATGCCTTCTCCTTTTTTGCTCTCTTCTATGGCCCTTTGAAAAGGAATGCAGGCCTAGCTAAACCTCATGAAGGAAATCTACCAACCAAAGATGCATTCCTCACTCATGGCAGGTGCTGTGATACGAGTAAGAAGGGCCGGAGGGGTGATTGGGTTGTTGAGTTGGGAGGCACCAGAGGCGTAGCCAGGATTGTCTAGCAAATGGGGCCAGAAGCTAATGTAGTTGGGCCCACTGCACTGACAAAAATATCTGTAAATGCCCACACAACGCTGCTGAGTGGGCATTTACAGATTTTGGGTGGGCCTTGCCCCTCAGTGAAAGATTTGAAAGTTAATGCACCTACTGCAGCCTCCTATGTGTAGCCTGCAGGTGACACATTCAGTTGCTGGTGGGATGCTGATATAGGTTAGCTAGCTATGCAGGGGCGGGTGGTCACCTCACATCGCCTCGAGAAGGTGTCCTGTTTGAATCCCTGTGCAAATATCGTATCAACCATGACCCGTAAATTACACTTTTTCCCCTCGTTTTTTCCAGTCAGTTTGGGCCAGAGAGACAAGCTTTAGTATGGGTGTTACCAAGGCAGAGTGCAGAAAACAAAGGCGCAACTGTTAGTAGCAATGCTGGTATTGAAGGGGCATTAACTGTTGGCTGATCGCGCAGGGCAATGCTTACCCATTTTCAACTAAAAAAAAATAATAATAATTAAAAGTTTGCCCAGGAGGTTCCGGACACTGGATGAGAACTAAGGTCCCCAGCAGTCCAAGACCAAGCACTTATCAATTGAGCCACTGGTGGTTGTGTTCCTAAGAGCAGCTTTCGGGCGTATATATCTTTCTTCTGCATGTCCCTGTGAGAATACCCATTCAGATTGTGAAACATGTTCACTGAAGAAAATGAGGATAGAACTTCTGGCACCCCGCTCCAGTACATACCAGTCAACTGCAGTGGCCTAGAGGTTAAGTGCTTGCGTTACAGCGCTGGGGGTCTGGGTTCGAGTCCTGCTTTCTGCACATAAACTGAATAGTTGGGTAATCTCATTGTACAACTCCTACCAAAAGGTTCAGTGGGTGGTGAAAAGAGTTCTCTGGCAAAGGGAGGGTGGAAGAAAGCAGGGACGGAGCAAGTGCAGGGTAAAGGAGGAGGTGGGGCAGGGTAAAGGAGGAGGTGGGGCAGGCCAAAGGGGGAGGCAGAGCTGGATGACGAGGTCCCTGTGGAGAGGAGGCAGGACTGGGTGAGTGGGGATAGACCTAGAAGGGCATGGCATAGGTTCCTCTGGTAAAGGGAAGGGGGAAGAAAGCAGAGAGGTGGGACTGTGGAGGAGAGGAGGCAGGGCAGGTAGCACTGAATGAAAAAAATGTCAGCCCATTGGGTCCTGCTGCATCTTTTTTCCCTCATTAATGCTCCCTTTCCCCACATTAGCACCCTCGTTTACACACCCCACCCTCCACAATTCAGGGCCCTCCTCCCCCACCAGGGCTGACTTATTCCCTGTCTCCCCAGGGCCCCCTTTATCCTACATCCCCAGGCCCCTCTAGACCTACCCCCTACTCACCCATCCCCTCCTCGTCTCCACAGGGACCCATTCATCCAACCCAACCTCCCCCTTTAACCTGCCCCGCTGCCTCCTTTATTTGTCCTGCGTGCCTCCTTGCTTTCTTCCACCCTCCCTTTACCAGGGAAAGCTTTTCATACCCGTTGAACCTTTTAGGAGGAGTGTGGGTACCGCAACCATACAAGGACATTACCCACCCATTATGTGCCGAAAGCAGGACTCAAACCCAGGCCCCCAGCGCTGTAAAGCAAGCTCTTAACCTCTAAGCCACTGCAGTTAGCTGGTATTAATTGGAGCGGGGGCCAGATGTTCTATCCTCATTTTCTTCTGTGAACATGTTTCACAATGCAAATGGGTATGCTCACAGGGGCTTGCAGAAGAAAGATGCATACGCCCAAAAGCTACTCTCAAAAGCACAGCCACCAGTGGCTCAACTGGTAAGTGCTTGGTCTTGGAATGCTGAGGCCCTGAGTTCTAATCCAATGTCAGGAACCTCCTGGGCCTGCTTATAACATATATATTTTTTTTAATTGAAAATGTGTATGCATTGCCCTGTGCGATCAGCCAACAGTTAATGCCCCTTCAATACCTGCATTGCTACTAACAGTTGCGCCTTTGTTTTCTGCACTCTGGCCTTGGCAACACCAATACAAAAGCTTGTCTCTCTGGCCAAAACTGACTGGAAAAAACAAGGGGAAAAAGTGTAATTTACGGGTCATGGTTGATACGATAGTTGCACAGGGATTCAAACAGGACACCTTCTCGAGGCGCTGTGTGGTGACCACCGGCCCCTACATAGCAAACAAACCTGTATCAGCATCTCACCAGCAGCTGAATGTGTTGCCTGCAGGCTACACATTGGAGGCTGCAGTTGGTGCGTTAACCCATTGGGCTGTCGGCCCTCCTTCCTCTGAGAGCAGGACACTGAATTTCCATGTTGCCTTCCTTTGGCACATTAGATCTATCTTTCACCCCAATTCAGAGGATGTTTTGCTTCACAGAGAGAGTGGGCATTTACAGATTTTGGGTGGGCCTTGCCCCTCAGGCTCTACCCTGCCTCTGCTCTCACCCCCAGAGTAAAGAGTGGGAAAGGCTCGCTACAGCAAGAGTCTTTCAAATCTTTCACTTTTGAGAGCAGAGTGTTTACATTTAAAAATCATGAACAAGCAGCAATAAGCTAAGCTGGTCAGTTAAATGTTTGCCTTTGTCATTGGGGTGTATTGATATGGGCAGGGCTGTCTTCTGTCCTCTGCTACTGTCCGATTTCTTAATGCTGCTTGTTCATGATTTTTAAATGTAAACACTCTTCTCTCAAAAGTGAAAGATTTGAAAGACTCTTGATGTAGCGAGCCTTTCCCACTCTTTGCCTTGGGGGTGAGAGGGCTGCTTTCTGCCTTTAACTTTCTCAATTTTGGAGTGTCTGGCTCCAACACTGAGAATAAGGGCCTAATCCTGGAGGGAAACGGACAGAGGTCTGCGCCCTGCGTCCTCCACGCGTCCCTAACGCTCCCAAACGCGACCACAGCCCTTACGGGCACAGCCCTATGTCCTATGCGGCCCCTCTGGTGCAGCCACCCACACAACTTAGGGTTAGGATCGGTGCGCTTCCACGTAGGCCTGGCCACCTAGGCCCCAGAAAGTGTCACAGCCTGCTTTGTAAACCTTAGTGACGGTGGCTTAGGTGGAGATGATCTTGGTGGAATAGTGATGCCTTTTTCCTCCCAGAAGCCACCCCGGGAGCATAGTAAAATGAAGGGGTGTGCCTGCTCAGTTGCCCTCTGTTTAGCCTCGGCCCAAGTAACATTAGTTCTGGGCTCTCCAGGCAAATGTATCCATCCGGGAGAGAGCTAGGAATAGGAGGTCTCTTTCTGCAGGCACAGTGGGGAAGACTCAGAGAGCTGCATGCCTGAGACATCTTTCCTTGTCCCTCGCTCATTGTTGTGTTCTCTAACTTCGAACTCTCTGCCAGGCCAGGCCCTGTTTCTTTTACTGCCAACCCCCCTGACCCCTGGTCTTCCACCTACTTCCCGCTCTATTATGCCTTCTCCTTTTTTGCTCTCTTCTATGGCCCTTTGAAAAGGAATGCAGGCCTAGCTAAACCTCATGAAGGAAATCTACCAACCAAAGATGCATTCCTCACTCATGGCAGGTGCTGTGATACGAGTAAGAAGGGCCGGAGGGGTGATTGGGTTGTTGAGTTGGGAGGCACCAGAGGCGTAGCCAGGATTGTCTAGCAAATGGGGCCAGAAGCTAATGTAGTTGGGCCCACTGCACTGACAAAAATATCTGTAAATGCCCACACAACGCTGCTGAGTGGGCATTTACAGATTTTGGGTGGGCCTTGCCCCTCAGTGAAAGATTTGAAAGTTAATGCACCTACTGCAGCCTCCTATGTGTAGCCTGCAGGTGACACATTCAGTTGCTGGTGGGATGCTGATATAGGTTAGCTAGCTATGCAGGGGCGGGTGGTCACCTCACATCGCCTCGAGAAGGTGTCCTGTTTGAATCCCTGTGCAAATATCGTATCAACCATGACCCGTAAATTACACTTTTTCCCCTCGTTTTTTCCAGTCAGTTTGGGCCAGAGAGACAAGCTTTAGTATGGGTGTTACCAAGGCAGAGTGCAGAAAACAAAGGCGCAACTGTTAGTAGCAATGCTGGTATTGAAGGGGCATTAACTGTTGGCTGATCGCGCAGGGCAATGCTTACCCATTTTCAACTAAAAAAAAATAATAATAATTAAAAGTTTGCCCAGGAGGTTCCGGACACTGGATGAGAACTAAGGTCCCCAGCAGTCCAAGACCAAGCACTTATCAGTTGAGCCACTGGTGGTTGTGTTCCTAAGAGCAGCTTTCGGGCGTATATATCTTTCTTCTGCATGTCCCTGTGAGAATACCCATTCAGATTGTGAAACATGTTCACTGAAGAAAATGAGGATAGAACTTCTGGCACCCCGCTCCAGTACATACCAGTCAACTGCAGTGGCCTAGAGGTTAAGTGCTTGCGTTACAGCGCTGGGGGTCTGGGTTCGAGTCCTGCTTTCTGCACATAAACTGAATAGTTGGGTAATCTCATTGTACAACTCCTACCAAAAGGTTCAGTGGGTGGTGAAAAGAGTTCTCTGGCAAAGGGAGGGTGGAAGAAAGCAGGGACGGAGCAAGTGCAGGGTAAAGGAGGAGGTGGGGCAGGGTAAAGGAGGAGGTGGGGCAGGCCAAAGGGGGAGGCAGAGCTGGATGACGAGGTCCCTGTGGAGAGGAGGCAGGACTGGGTGAGTGGGGATAGACCTAGAAGGGCATGGCATAGGTTCCTCTGGTAAAGGGAAGGGGGAAGAAAGCAGAGAGGTGGGACTGTGGAGGAGAGGAGGCAGGGCAGGTAGCACTGAATGAAAAAAATGTCAGCCCATTGGGTCCTGCTGCATCTTTTTTCCCTCATTAATGCTCCCCTTTCCCCACATTAGCACCCTCGTTTACACACCCCACCCTCCACAATTCAGGGCCCTCCTCCCCCACCAGGGCTGACTTATTCCCTGTCTCCCCAGGGCCCCCTTTATCCTACATCCCCAGGCCCCTCTAGACCTACCCCCTACTCACCCATCCCCTCCTCGTCTCCACAGGGACCCATTCATCCAACCCAACCTCCCCCTTTAACCTGCCCCGCTGCCTCCTTTATTTGTCCTGCGTGCCTCCTTGCTTTCTTCCACCCTCCCTTTACCAGGGAAAGCTTTTCATACCCGTTGAACCTTTTAGGAGGAGTGTGGGTACCGCAACCATACAAGGACATTACCCACCCATTATGTGCCGAAAGCAGGACTCAAACCCAGGCCCCCAGCGCTGTAAAGCAAGCTCTTAACCTCTAAGCCACTGCAGTTAGCTGGTATTAATTGGAGCGGGGGCCAGATGTTCTATCCTCATTTTCTTCTGTGAACATGTTTCACAATGCAAATGGGTATGCTCACAGGGGCTTGCAGAAGAAAGATGCATACGCCCAAAAGCTACTCTCAAAAGCACAGCCACCAGTGGCTCAACTGGTAAGTGCTTGGTCTTGGAATGCTGAGGCCCTGAGTTCTAATCCAATGTCAGGAACCTCCTGGGCCTGCTTATAACATATATATTTTTTTTAATTGAAAATGTGTATGCATTGCCCTGTGCGATCAGCCAACAGTTAATGCCCCTTCAATACCTGCATTGCTACTAACAGTTGCGCCTTTGTTTTCTGCACTCTGGCCTTGGCAACACCAATACAAAAGCTTGTCTCTCTGGCCAAAACTGACTGGAAAAAACAAGGGGAAAAAGTGTAATTTACGGGTCATGGTTGATACGATAGTTGCACAGGGATTCAAACAGGACACCTTCTCGAGGCGCTGTGTGGTGACCACCGGCCCCTACATAGCAAACAAACCTGTATCAGCATCTCACCAGCAGCTGAATGTGTTGCCTGCAGGCTACACATTGGAGGCTGCAGTTGGTGCGTTAACCCATTGGGCTGTCGGCCCTCCTTCCTCTGAGAGCAGGACACTGAATTTCCATGTTGCCTTCCTTTGGCACATTAGATCTATCTTTCACCCCAATTCAGAGGATGTTTTGCTTCACAGAGAGAGTGGGCATTTACAGATTTTGGGTGGGCCTTGCCCCTCAGGCTCTACCCTGCCTCTGCTCTCACCCCCAGAGTAAAGAGTGGGAAAGGCTCGCTACAGCAAGAGTCTTTCAAATCTTTCACTTTTGAGAGCAGAGTGTTTACATTTAAAAATCATGAACAAGCAGCAATAAGCTAAGCTGGTCAGTTAAATGTTTGCCTTTGTCATTGGGGTGTATTGATATGGGCAGGGCTGTCTTCTGTCCTCTGCTACTGTCCGATTTCTTAATGCTGCTTGTTCATGATTTTTAAATGTAAACACTCTTCTCTCAAAAGTGAAAGATTTGAAAGACTCTTGATGTAGCGAGCCTTTCCCACTCTTTGCCTTGGGGGTGAGAGGGCTGCTTTCTGCCTTTAACTTTCTCAATTTTGGAGTGTCTGGCTCCAACACTGAGAATAAGGGCCTAATCCTGGAGGGAAACGGACAGAGGTCTGCGCCCTGCGTCCTCCACGCGTCCCTAACGCTCCCAAACGCGACCACAGCCCTTACGGGCACAGCCCTATGTCCTATGCGGCCCCTCTGGTGCAGCCACCCACACAACTTAGGGTTAGGATCGGTGCGCTTCCACGTAGGCCTGGCCACCTAGGCCCCAGAAAGTGTCACAGCCTGCTTTGTAAACCTTAGTGACGGTGGCTTAGGTGGAGATGATCTTGGTGGAATAGTGATGCCTTTTTCCTCCCAGAAGCCACCCCGGGAGCATAGTAAAATGAAGGGGTGTGCCTGCTCAGTTGCCCTCTGTTTAGCCTCGGCCCAAGTAACATTAGTTCTGGGCTCTCCAGGCAAATGTATCCATCCGGGAGAGAGCTAGGAATAGGAGGTCTCTTTCTGCAGGCACAGTGGGGAAGACTCAGAGAGCTGCATGCCTGAGACATCTTTCCTTGTCCCTCGCTCATTGTTGTGTTCTCTAACTTCGAACTCTCTGCCAGGCCAGGCCCTGTTTCTTTTACTGCCAACCCCCCTGACCCCTGGTCTTCCACCTACTTCCCGCTCTATTATGCCTTCTCCTTTTTTGCTCTCTTCTATGGCCCTTTGAAAAGGAATGCAGGCCTAGCTAAACCTCATGAAGGAAATCTACCAACCAAAGATGCATTCCTCACTCATGGCAGGTGCTGTGATACGAGTAAGAAGGGCCGGAGGGGTGATTGGGTTGTTGAGTTGGGAGGCACCAGAGGCGTAGCCAGGATTGTCTAGCAAATGGGGCCAGAAGCTAATGTAGTTGGGCCCACTGCACTGACAAAAATATCTGTAAATGCCCACACAACGCTGCTGAGTGGGCATTTACAGATTTTGGGTGGGCCTTGCCCCTCAGTGAAAGATTTGAAAGTTAATGCACCTACTGCAGCCTCCTATGTGTAGCCTGCAGGTGACACATTCAGTTGCTGGTGGGATGCTGATATAGGTTAGCTAGCTATGCAGGGGCGGGTGGTCACCTCACATCGCCTCGAGAAGGTGTCCTGTTTGAATCCCTGTGCAAATATCGTATCAACCATGACCCGTAAATTACACTTTTTCCCCTCGTTTTTTCCAGTCAGTTTGGGCCAGAGAGACAAGCTTTAGTATGGGTGTTACCAAGGCAGAGTGCAGAAAACAAAGGCGCAACTGTTAGTAGCAATGCTGGTATTGAAGGGGCATTAACTGTTGGCTGATCGCGCAGGGCAATGCTTACCCATTTTCAACTAAAAAAAAATAATAATAATTAAAAGTTTGCCCAGGAGGTTCCGGACACTGGATGAGAACTAAGGTCCCCAGCAGTCCAAGACCAAGCACTTATCAATTGAGCCACTGGTGGTTGTGTTCCTAAGAGCAGCTTTCGGGCGTATATATCTTTCTTCTGCATGTCCCTGTGAGAATACCCATTCAGATTGTGAAACATGTTCACTGAAGAAAATGAGGATAGAACTTCTGGCACCCCGCTCCAGTACATACCAGTCAACTGCAGTGGCCTAGAGGTTAAGTGCTTGCGTTACAGCGCTGGGGGTCTGGGTTCGAGTCCTGCTTTCTGCACATAAACTGAATAGTTGGGTAATCTCATTGTACAACTCCTACCAAAAGGTTCAGTGGGTGGTGAAAAGAGTTCTCTGGCAAAGGGAGGGTGGAAGAAAGCAGGGACGGAGCAAGTGCAGGGTAAAGGAGGAGGTGGGGCAGGGTAAAGGAGGAGGTGGGGCAGGCCAAAGGGGGAGGCAGAGCTGGATGACGAGGTCCCTGTGGAGAGGAGGCAGGACTGGGTGAGTGGGGATAGACCTAGAAGGGCATGGCATAGGTTCCTCTGGTAAAGGGAAGGGGGAAGAAAGCAGAGAGGTGGGACTGTGGAGGAGAGGAGGCAGGGCAGGTAGCACTGAATGAAAAAAATGTCAGCCCATTGGGTCCTGCTGCATCTTTTTTCCCTCATTAATGCTCCCTTTCCCCACATTAGCACCCTCGTTTACACACCCCACCCTCCACAATTCAGGGCCCTCCTCCCCCACCAGGGCTGACTTATTCCCTGTCTCCCCAGGGCCCCCTTTATCCTACATCCCCAGGCCCCTCTAGACCTACCCCCTACTCACCCATCCCCTCCTCGTCTCCACAGGGACCCATTCATCCAACCCAACCTCCCCCTTTAACCTGCCCCGCTGCCTCCTTTATTTGTCCTGCGTGCCTCCTTGCTTTCTTCCACCCTCCCTTTACCAGGGAAAGCTTTTCATACCCGTTGAACCTTTTAGGAGGAGTGTGGGTACCGCAACCATACAAGGACATTACCCACCCATTATGTGCCGAAAGCAGGACTCAAACCCAGGCCCCCAGCGCTGTAAAGCAAGCTCTTAACCTCTAAGCCACTGCAGTTAGCTGGTATTAATTGGAGCGGGGGCCAGATGTTCTATCCTCATTTTCTTCTGTGAACATGTTTCACAATGCAAATGGGTATGCTCACAGGGGCTTGCAGAAGAAAGATGCATACGCCCAAAAGCTACTCTCAAAAGCACAGCCACCAGTGGCTCAACTGGTAAGTGCTTGGTCTTGGAATGCTGAGGCCCTGAGTTCTAATCCAATGTCAGGAACCTCCTGGGCCTGCTTATAACATATATATTTTTTTTAATTGAAAATGTGTATGCATTGCCCTGTGCGATCAGCCAACAGTTAATGCCCCTTCAATACCTGCATTGCTACTAACAGTTGCGCCTTTGTTTTCTGCACTCTGGCCTTGGCAACACCAATACAAAAGCTTGTCTCTCTGGCCAAAACTGACTGGAAAAAACAAGGGGAAAAAGTGTAATTTACGGGTCATGGTTGATACGATAGTTGCACAGGGATTCAAACAGGACACCTTCTCGAGGCGCTGTGTGGTGACCACCGGCCCCTACATAGCAAACAAACCTGTATCAGCATCTCACCAGCAGCTGAATGTGTTGCCTGCAGGCTACACATTGGAGGCTGCAGTTGGTGCGTTAACCCATTGGGCTGTCGGCCCTCCTTCCTCTGAGAGCAGGACACTGAATTTCCATGTTGCCTTCCTTTGGCACATTAGATCTATCTTTCACCCCAATTCAGAGGATGTTTTGCTTCACAGAGAGAGTGGGCATTTACAGATTTTGGGTGGGCCTTGCCCCTCAGGCTCTACCCTGCCTCTGCTCTCACCCCCAGAGTAAAGAGTGGGAAAGGCTCGCTACAGCAAGAGTCTTTCAAATCTTTCACTTTTGAGAGCAGAGTGTTTACATTTAAAAATCATGAACAAGCAGCAATAAGCTAAGCTGGTCAGTTAAATGTTTGCCTTTGTCATTGGGGTGTATTGATATGGGCAGGGCTGTCTTCTGTCCTCTGCTACTGTCCGATTTCTTAATGCTGCTTGTTCATGATTTTTAAATGTAAACACTCTTCTCTCAAAAGTGAAAGATTTGAAAGACTCTTGATGTAGCGAGCCTTTCCCACTCTTTGCCTTGGGGGTGAGAGGGCTGCTTTCTGCCTTTAACTTTCTCAATTTTGGAGTGTCTGGCTCCAACACTGAGAATAAGGGCCTAATCCTGGAGGGAAACGGACAGAGGTCTGCGCCCTGCGTCCTCCACGCGTCCCTAACGCTCCCAAACGCGACCACAGCCCTTACGGGCACAGCCCTATGTCCTATGCGGCCCCTCTGGTGCAGCCACCCACACAACTTAGGGTTAGGATCGGTGCGCTTCCACGTAGGCCTGGCCACCTAGGCCCCAGAAAGTGTCACAGCCTGCTTTGTAAACCTTAGTGACGGTGGCTTAGGTGGAGATGATCTTGGTGGAATAGTGATGCCTTTTTCCTCCCAGAAGCCACCCCGGGAGCATAGTAAAATGAAGGGGTGTGCCTGCTCAGTTGCCCTCTGTTTAGCCTCGGCCCAAGTAACATTAGTTCTGGGCTCTCCAGGCAAATGTATCCATCCGGGAGAGAGCTAGGAATAGGAGGTCTCTTTCTGCAGGCACAGTGGGGAAGACTCAGAGAGCTGCATGCCTGAGACATCTTTCCTTGTCCCTCGCTCATTGTTGTGTTCTCTAACTTCGAACTCTCTGCCAGGCCAGGCCCTGTTTCTTTTACTGCCAACCCCCCTGACCCCTGGTCTTCCACCTACTTCCCGCTCTATTATGCCTTCTCCTTTTTTGCTCTCTTCTATGGCCCTTTGAAAAGGAATGCAGGCCTAGCTAAACCTCATGAAGGAAATCTACCAACCAAAGATGCATTCCTCACTCATGGCAGGTGCTGTGATACGAGTAAGAAGGGCCGGAGGGGTGATTGGGTTGTTGAGTTGGGAGGCACCAGAGGCGTAGCCAGGATTGTCTAGCAAATGGGGCCAGAAGCTAATGTAGTTGGGCCCACTGCACTGACAAAAATATCTGTAAATGCCCACACAACGCTGCTGAGTGGGCATTTACAGATTTTGGGTGGGCCTTGCCCCTCAGTGAAAGATTTGAAAGTTAATGCACCTACTGCAGCCTCCTATGTGTAGCCTGCAGGTGACACATTCAGTTGCTGGTGGGATGCTGATATAGGTTAGCTAGCTATGCAGGGGCGGGTGGTCACCTCACATCGCCTCGAGAAGGTGTCCTGTTTGAATCCCTGTGCAAATATCGTATCAACCATGACCCGTAAATTACACTTTTTCCCCTCGTTTTTTCCAGTCAGTTTGGGCCAGAGAGACAAGCTTTAGTATGGGTGTTACCAAGGCAGAGTGCAGAAAACAAAGGCGCAACTGTTAGTAGCAATGCTGGTATTGAAGGGGCATTAACTGTTGGCTGATCGCGCAGGGCAATGCTTACCCATTTTCAACTAAAAAAAAATAATAATAATTAAAAGTTTGCCCAGGAGGTTCCGGACACTGGATGAGAACTAAGGTCCCCAGCAGTCCAAGACCAAGCACTTATCAGTTGAGCCACTGGTGGTTGTGTTCCTAAGAGCAGCTTTCGGGCGTATATATCTTTCTTCTGCATGTCCCTGTGAGAATACCCATTCAGATTGTGAAACATGTTCACTGAAGAAAATGAGGATAGAACTTCTGGCACCCCGCTCCAGTACATACCAGTCAACTGCAGTGGCCTAGAGGTTAAGTGCTTGCGTTACAGCGCTGGGGGTCTGGGTTCGAGTCCTGCTTTCTGCACATAAACTGAATAGTTGGGTAATCTCATTGTACAACTCCTACCAAAAGGTTCAGTGGGTGGTGAAAAGAGTTCTCTGGCAAAGGGAGGGTGGAAGAAAGCAGGGACGGAGCAAGTGCAGGGTAAAGGAGGAGGTGGGGCAGGGTAAAGGAGGAGGTGGGGCAGGCCAAAGGGGGAGGCAGAGCTGGATGACGAGGTCCCTGTGGAGAGGAGGCAGGACTGGGTGAGTGGGGATAGACCTAGAAGGGCATGGCATAGGTTCCTCTGGTAAAGGGAAGGGGGAAGAAAGCAGAGAGGTGGGACTGTGGAGGAGAGGAGGCAGGGCAGGTAGCACTGAATGAAAAAAATGTCAGCCCATTGGGTCCTGCTGCATCTTTTTTCCCTCATTAATGCTCCCCTTTCCCCACATTAGCACCCTCGTTTACACACCCCACCCTCCACAATTCAGGGCCCTCCTCCCCCACCAGGGCTGACTTATTCCCTGTCTCCCCAGGGCCCCCTTTATCCTACATCCCCAGGCCCCTCTAGACCTACCCCCTACTCACCCATCCCCTCCTCGTCTCCACAGGGACCCATTCATCCAACCCAACCTCCCCCTTTAACCTGCCCCGCTGCCTCCTTTATTTGTCCTGCGTGCCTCCTTGCTTTCTTCCACCCTCCCTTTACCAGGGAAAGCTTTTCATACCCGTTGAACCTTTTAGGAGGAGTGTGGGTACCGCAACCATACAAGGACATTACCCACCCATTATGTGCCGAAAGCAGGACTCAAACCCAGGCCCCCAGCGCTGTAAAGCAAGCTCTTAACCTCTAAGCCACTGCAGTTAGCTGGTATTAATTGGAGCGGGGGCCAGATGTTCTATCCTCATTTTCTTCTGTGAACATGTTTCACAATGCAAATGGGTATGCTCACAGGGGCTTGCAGAAGAAAGATGCATACGCCCAAAAGCTACTCTCAAAAGCACAGCCACCAGTGGCTCAACTGGTAAGTGCTTGGTCTTGGAATGCTGAGGCCCTGAGTTCTAATCCAATGTCAGGAACCTCCTGGGCCTGCTTATAACATATATATTTTTTTTAATTGAAAATGTGTATGCATTGCCCTGTGCGATCAGCCAACAGTTAATGCCCCTTCAATACCTGCATTGCTACTAACAGTTGCGCCTTTGTTTTCTGCACTCTGGCCTTGGCAACACCAATACAAAAGCTTGTCTCTCTGGCCAAAACTGACTGGAAAAAACAAGGGGAAAAAGTGTAATTTACGGGTCATGGTTGATACGATAGTTGCACAGGGATTCAAACAGGACACCTTCTCGAGGCGCTGTGTGGTGACCACCGGCCCCTACATAGCAAACAAACCTGTATCAGCATCTCACCAGCAGCTGAATGTGTTGCCTGCAGGCTACACATTGGAGGCTGCAGTTGGTGCGTTAACCCATTGGGCTGTCGGCCCTCCTTCCTCTGAGAGCAGGACACTGAATTTCCATGTTGCCTTCCTTTGGCACATTAGATCTATCTTTCACCCCAATTCAGAGGATGTTTTGCTTCACAGAGAGAGTGGGCATTTACAGATTTTGGGTGGGCCTTGCCCCTCAGGCTCTACCCTGCCTCTGCTCTCACCCCCAGAGTAAAGAGTGGGAAAGGCTCGCTACAGCAAGAGTCTTTCAAATCTTTCACTTTTGAGAGCAGAGTGTTTACATTTAAAAATCATGAACAAGCAGCAATAAGCTAAGCTGGTCAGTTAAATGTTTGCCTTTGTCATTGGGGTGTATTGATATGGGCAGGGCTGTCTTCTGTCCTCTGCTACTGTCCGATTTCTTAATGCTGCTTGTTCATGATTTTTAAATGTAAACACTCTTCTCTCAAAAGTGAAAGATTTGAAAGACTCTTGATGTAGCGAGCCTTTCCCACTCTTTGCCTTGGGGGTGAGAGGGCTGCTTTCTGCCTTTAACTTTCTCAATTTTGGAGTGTCTGGCTCCAACACTGAGAATAAGGGCCTAATCCTGGAGGGAAACGGACAGAGGTCTGCGCCCTGCGTCCTCCACGCGTCCCTAACGCTCCCAAACGCGACCACAGCCCTTACGGGCACAGCCCTATGTCCTATGCGGCCCCTCTGGTGCAGCCACCCACACAACTTAGGGTTAGGATCGGTGCGCTTCCACGTAGGCCTGGCCACCTAGGCCCCAGAAAGTGTCACAGCCTGCTTTGTAAACCTTAGTGACGGTGGCTTAGGTGGAGATGATCTTGGTGGAATAGTGATGCCTTTTTCCTCCCAGAAGCCACCCCGGGAGCATAGTAAAATGAAGGGGTGTGCCTGCTCAGTTGCCCTCTGTTTAGCCTCGGCCCAAGTAACATTAGTTCTGGGCTCTCCAGGCAAATGTATCCATCCGGGAGAGAGCTAGGAATAGGAGGTCTCTTTCTGCAGGCACAGTGGGGAAGACTCAGAGAGCTGCATGCCTGAGACATCTTTCCTTGTCCCTTGCTCATTGTTGTGTTCTCTAACTTCGAACTCTCTGCCAGGCCAGGCCCTGTTTCTTTTACTGCCAACCCCCCTGACCCCTGGTCTTCCACCTACTTCCCGCTCTATTATGCCTTCTCCTTTTTTGCTCTCTTCTATGGCCCTTTGAAAAGGAATGCAGGCCTAGCTAAACCTCATGAAGGAAATCTACCAACCAAAGATGCATTCCTCACTCATGGCAGGTGCTGTGATACGAGTAAGAAGGGCCGGAGGGGTGATTGGGTTGTTGAGTTGGGAGGCACCAGAGGCGTAGCCAGGATTGTCTAGCAAATGGGGCCAGAAGCTAATGTAGTTGGGCCCACTGCACTGACAAAAATATCTGTAAATGCCCACACAACGCTGCTGAGTGGGCATTTACAGATTTTGGGTGGGCCTTGCCCCTCAGTGAAAGATTTGAAAGTTAATGCACCTACTGCAGCCTCCTATGTGTAGCCTGCAGGTGACACATTCAGTTGCTGGTGGGATGCTGATATAGGTTAGCTAGCTATGCAGGGGCGGGTGGTCACCTCACATCGCCTCGAGAAGGTGTCCTGTTTGAATCCCTGTGCAAATATCGTATCAACCATGACCCGTAAATTACACTTTTTCCCCTCGTTTTTTCCAGTCAGTTTGGGCCAGAGAGACAAGCTTTAGTATGGGTGTTACCAAGGCAGAGTGCAGAAAACAAAGGCGCAACTGTTAGTAGCAATGCTGGTATTGAAGGGGCATTAACTGTTGGCTGATCGCGCAGGGCAATGCTTACCCATTTTCAACTAAAAAAAAATAATAATAATTAAAAGTTTGCCCAGGAGGTTCCGGACACTGGATGAGAACTAAGGTCCCCAGCAGTCCAAGACCAAGCACTTATCAGTTGAGCCACTGGTGGTTGTGTTCCTAAGAGCAGCTTTCGGGCGTATATATCTTTCTTCTGCATGTCCCTGTGAGAATACCCATTCAGATTGTGAAACATGTTCACTGAAGAAAATGAGGATAGAACTTCTGGCACCCCGCTCCAGTACATACCAGTCAACTGCAGTGGCCTAGAGGTTAAGTGCTTGCGTTACAGCGCTGGGGGTCTGGGTTCGAGTCCTGCTTTCTGCACATAAACTGAATAGTTGGGTAATCTCATTGTACAACTCCTACCAAAAGGTTCAGTGGGTGGTGAAAAGAGTTCTCTGGCAAAGGGAGGGTGGAAGAAAGCAGGGACGGAGCAAGTGCAGGGTAAAGGAGGAGGTGGGGCAGGGTAAAGGAGGAGGTGGGGCAGGCCAAAGGGGGAGGCAGAGCTGGATGACGAGGTCCCTGTGGAGAGGAGGCAGGACTGGGTGAGTGGGGATAGACCTAGAAGGGCATGGCATAGGTTCCTCTGGTAAAGGGAAGGGGGAAGAAAGCAGAGAGGTGGGACTGTGGAGGAGAGGAGGCAGGGCAGGTAGCACTGAATGAAAAAAATGTCAGCCCATTGGGTCCTGCTGCATCTTTTTTCCCTCATTAATGCTCCCTTTCCCCACATTAGCACCCTCGTTTACACACCCCACCCTCCACAATTCAGGGCCCTCCTCCCCCACCAGGGCTGACTTATTCCCTGTCTCCCCAGGGCCCCCTTTATCCTACATCCCCAGGCCCCTCTAGACCTACCCCCTACTCACCCATCCCCTCCTCGTCTCCACAGGGACCCATTCATCCAACCCAACCTCCCCCTTTAACCTGCCCCGCTGCCTCCTTTATTTGTCCTGCGTGCCTCCTTGCTTTCTTCCACCCTCCCTTTACCAGGGAAAGCTTTTCATACCCGTTGAACCTTTTAGGAGGAGTGTGGGTACCGCAACCATACAAGGACATTACCCACCCATTATGTGCCGAAAGCAGGACTCAAACCCAGGCCCCCAGCGCTGTAAAGCAAGCTCTTAACCTCTAAGCCACTGCAGTTAGCTGGTATTAATTGGAGCGGGGGCCAGATGTTCTATCCTCATTTTCTTCTGTGAACATGTTTCACAATGCAAATGGGTATGCTCACAGGGGCTTGCAGAAGAAAGATGCATACGCCCAAAAGCTACTCTCAAAAGCACAGCCACCAGTGGCTCAACTGGTAAGTGCTTGGTCTTGGAATGCTGAGGCCCTGAGTTCTAATCCAATGTCAGGAACCTCCTGGGCCTGCTTATAACATATATATTTTTTTTAATTGAAAATGTGTATGCATTGCCCTGTGCGATCAGCCAACAGTTAATGCCCCTTCAATACCTGCATTGCTACTAACAGTTGCGCCTTTGTTTTCTGCACTCTGGCCTTGGCAACACCAATACAAAAGCTTGTCTCTCTGGCCAAAACTGACTGGAAAAAACAAGGGGAAAAAGTGTAATTTACGGGTCATGGTTGATACGATAGTTGCACAGGGATTCAAACAGGACACCTTCTCGAGGCGCTGTGTGGTGACCACCGGCCCCTACATAGCAAACAAACCTGTATCAGCATCTCACCAGCAGCTGAATGTGTTGCCTGCAGGCTACACATTGGAGGCTGCAGTTGGTGCGTTAACCCATTGGGCTGTCGGCCCTCCTTCCTCTGAGAGCAGGACACTGAATTTCCATGTTGCCTTCCTTTGGCACATTAGATCTATCTTTCACCCCAATTCAGAGGATGTTTTGCTTCACAGAGAGAGTGGGCATTTACAGATTTTGGGTGGGCCTTGCCCCTCAGGCTCTACCCTGCCTCTGCTCTCACCCCCAGAGTAAAGAGTGGGAAAGGCTCGCTACAGCAAGAGTCTTTCAAATCTTTCACTTTTGAGAGCAGAGTGTTTACATTTAAAAATCATGAACAAGCAGCAATAAGCTAAGCTGGTCAGTTAAATGTTTGCCTTTGTCATTGGGGTGTATTGATATGGGCAGGGCTGTCTTCTGTCCTCTGCTACTGTCCGATTTCTTAATGCTGCTTGTTCATGATTTTTAAATGTAAACACTCTTCTCTCAAAAGTGAAAGATTTGAAAGACTCTTGATGTAGCGAGCCTTTCCCACTCTTTGCCTTGGGGGTGAGAGGGCTGCTTTCTGCCTTTAACTTTCTCAATTTTGGAGTGTCTGGCTCCAACACTGAGAATAAGGGCCTAATCCTGGAGGGAAACGGACAGAGGTCTGCGCCCTGCGTCCTCCACGCGTCCCTAACGCTCCCAAACGCGACCACAGCCCTTACGGGCACAGCCCTATGTCCTATGCGGCCCCTCTGGTGCAGCCACCCACACAACTTAGGGTTAGGATCGGTGCGCTTCCACGTAGGCCTGGCCACCTAGGCCCCAGAAAGTGTCACAGCCTGCTTTGTAAACCTTAGTGACGGTGGCTTAGGTGGAGATGATCTTGGTGGAATAGTGATGCCTTTTTCCTCCCAGAAGCCACCCCGGGAGCATAGTAAAATGAAGGGGTGTGCCTGCTCAGTTGCCCTCTGTTTAGCCTCGGCCCAAGTAACATTAGTTCTGGGCTCTCCAGGCAAATGTATCCATCCGGGAGAGAGCTAGGAATAGGAGGTCTCTTTCTGCAGGCACAGTGGGGAAGACTCAGAGAGCTGCATGCCTGAGACATCTTTCCTTGTCCCTCGCTCATTGTTGTGTTCTCTAACTTCGAACTCTCTGCCAGGCCAGGCCCTGTTTCTTTTACTGCCAACCCCCCTGACCCCTGGTCTTCCACCTACTTCCCGCTCTATTATGCCTTCTCCTTTTTTGCTCTCTTCTATGGCCCTTTGAAAAGGAATGCAGGCCTAGCTAAACCTCATGAAGGAAATCTACCAACCAAAGATGCATTCCTCACTCATGGCAGGTGCTGTGATACGAGTAAGAAGGGCCGGAGGGGTGATTGGGTTGTTGAGTTGGGAGGCACCAGAGGCGTAGCCAGGATTGTCTAGCAAATGGGGCCAGAAGCTAATGTAGTTGGGCCCACTGCACTGACAAAAATATCTGTAAATGCCCACACAACGCTGCTGAGTGGGCATTTACAGATTTTGGGTGGGCCTTGCCCCTCAGTGAAAGATTTGAAAGTTAATGCACCTACTGCAGCCTCCTATGTGTAGCCTGCAGGTGACACATTCAGTTGCTGGTGGGATGCTGATATAGGTTAGCTAGCTATGCAGGGGCGGGTGGTCACCTCACATCGCCTCGAGAAGGTGTCCTGTTTGAATCCCTGTGCAAATATCGTATCAACCATGACCCGTAAATTACACTTTTTCCCCTCGTTTTTTCCAGTCAGTTTGGGCCAGAGAGACAAGCTTTAGTATGGGTGTTACCAAGGCAGAGTGCAGAAAACAAAGGCGCAACTGTTAGTAGCAATGCTGGTATTGAAGGGGCATTAACTGTTGGCTGATCGCGCAGGGCAATGCTTACCCATTTTCAACTAAAAAAAAATAATAATAATTAAAAGTTTGCCCAGGAGGTTCCGGACACTGGATGAGAACTAAGGTCCCCAGCAGTCCAAGACCAAGCACTTATCAGTTGAGCCACTGGTGGTTGTGTTCCTAAGAGCAGCTTTCGGGCGTATATATCTTTCTTCTGCATGTCCCTGTGAGAATACCCATTCAGATTGTGAAACATGTTCACTGAAGAAAATGAGGATAGAACTTCTGGCACCCCGCTCCAGTACATACCAGTCAACTGCAGTGGCCTAGAGGTTAAGTGCTTGCGTTACAGCGCTGGGGGTCTGGGTTCGAGTCCTGCTTTCTGCACATAAACTGAATAGTTGGGTAATCTCATTGTACAACTCCTACCAAAAGGTTCAGTGGGTGGTGAAAAGAGTTCTCTGGCAAAGGGAGGGTGGAAGAAAGCAGGGACGGAGCAAGTGCAGGGTAAAGGAGGAGGTGGGGCAGGGTAAAGGAGGAGGTGGGGCAGGCCAAAGGGGGAGGCAGAGCTGGATGACGAGGTCCCTGTGGAGAGGAGGCAGGACTGGGTGAGTGGGGATAGACCTAGAAGGGCATGGCATAGGTTCCTCTGGTAAAGGGAAGGGGGAAGAAAGCAGAGAGGTGGGACTGTGGAGGAGAGGAGGCAGGGCAGGTAGCACTGAATGAAAAAAATGTCAGCCCATTGGGTCCTGCTGCATCTTTTTTCCCTCATTAATGCTCCCTTTCCCCACATTAGCACCCTCGTTTACACACCCCACCCTCCACAATTCAGGGCCCTCCTCCCCCACCAGGGCTGACTTATTCCCTGTCTCCCCAGGGCCCCCTTTATCCTACATCCCCAGGCCCCTCTAGACCTACCCCCTACTCACCCATCCCCTCCTCGTCTCCACAGGGACCCATTCATCCAACCCAACCTCCCCCTTTAACCTGCCCCGCTGCCTCCTTTATTTGTCCTGCGTGCCTCCTTGCTTTCTTCCACCCTCCCTTTACCAGGGAAAGCTTTTCATACCCGTTGAACCTTTTAGGAGGAGTGTGGGTACCGCAACCATACAAGGACATTACCCACCCATTATGTGCCGAAAGCAGGACTCAAACCCAGGCCCCCAGCGCTGTAAAGCAAGCTCTTAACCTCTAAGCCACTGCAGTTAGCTGGTATTAATTGGAGCGGGGGCCAGATGTTCTATCCTCATTTTCTTCTGTGAACATGTTTCACAATGCAAATGGGTATGCTCACAGGGGCTTGCAGAAGAAAGATGCATACGCCCAAAAGCTACTCTCAAAAGCACAGCCACCAGTGGCTCAACTGGTAAGTGCTTGGTCTTGGAATGCTGAGGCCCTGAGTTCTAATCCAATGTCAGGAACCTCCTGGGCCTGCTTATAACATATATATTTTTTTTAATTGAAAATGTGTATGCATTGCCCTGTGCGATCAGCCAACAGTTAATGCCCCTTCAATACCTGCATTGCTACTAACAGTTGCGCCTTTGTTTTCTGCACTCTGGCCTTGGCAACACCAATACAAAAGCTTGTCTCTCTGGCCAAAACTGACTGGAAAAAACAAGGGGAAAAAGTGTAATTTACGGGTCATGGTTGATACGATAGTTGCACAGGGATTCAAACAGGACACCTTCTCGAGGCGCTGTGTGGTGACCACCGGCCCCTACATAGCAAACAAACCTGTATCAGCATCTCACCAGCAGCTGAATGTGTTGCCTGCAGGCTACACATTGGAGGCTGCAGTTGGTGCGTTAACCCATTGGGCTGTCGGCCCTCCTTCCTCTGAGAGCAGGACACTGAATTTCCATGTTGCCTTCCTTTGGCACATTAGATCTATCTTTCACCCCAATTCAGAGGATGTTTTGCTTCACAGAGAGAGTGGGCATTTACAGATTTTGGGTGGGCCTTGCCCCTCAGGCTCTACCCTGCCTCTGCTCTCACCCCCAGGGTAAAGAGTGGGAAAGGCTCGCTACAGCAAGAGTCTTTCAAATCTTTCACTTTTGAGAGCAGAGTGTTTACATTTAAAAATCATGAACAAGCAGCAATAAGCTAAGCTGGTCAGTTAAATGTTTGCCTTTGTCATTGGGGTGTATTGATATGGGCAGGGCTGTCTTCTGTCCTCTGCTACTGTCCGATTTCTTAATGCTGCTTGTTCATGATTTTTAAATGTAAACACTCTTCTCTCAAAAGTGAAAGATTTGAAAGACTCTTGATGTAGCGAGCCTTTCCCACTCTTTGCCTTGGGGGTGAGAGGGCTGCTTTCTGCCTTTAACTTTCTCAATTTTGGAGTGTCTGGCTCCAACACTGAGAATAAGGGCCTAATCCTGGAGGGAAACGGACAGAGGTCTGCGCCCTGCGTCCTCCACGCGTCCCTAACGCTCCCAAACGCGACCACAGCCCTTACGGGCACAGCCCTATGTCCTATGCGGCCCCTCTGGTGCAGCCACCCACACAACTTAGGGTTAGGATCGGTGCGCTTCCACGTAGGCCTGGCCACCTAGGCCCCAGAAAGTGTCACAGCCTGCTTTGTAAACCTTAGTGACGGTGGCTTAGGTGGAGATGATCTTGGTGGAATAGTGATGCCTTTTTCCTCCCAGAAGCCACCCCGGGAGCATAGTAAAATGAAGGGGTGTGCCTGCTCAGTTGCCCTCTGTTTAGCCTCGGCCCAAGTAACATTAGTTCTGGGCTCTCCAGGCAAATGTATCCATCCGGGAGAGAGCTAGGAATAGGAGGTCTCTTTCTGCAGGCACAGTGGGGAAGACTCAGAGAGCTGCATGCCTGAGACATCTTTCCTTGTCCCTCGCTCATTGTTGTGTTCTCTAACTTCGAACTCTCTGCCAGGCCAGGCCCTGTTTCTTTTACTGCCAACCCCCCTGACCCCTGGTCTTCCACCTACTTCCCGCTCTATTATGCCTTCTCCTTTTTTGCTCTCTTCTATGGCCCTTTGAAAAGGAATGCAGGCCTAGCTAAACCTCATGAAGGAAATCTACCAACCAAAGATGCATTCCTCACTCATGGCAGGTGCTGTGATACGAGTAAGAAGGGCCGGAGGGGTGATTGGGTTGTTGAGTTGGGAGGCACCAGAGGCGTAGCCAGGATTGTCTAGCAAATGGGGCCAGAAGCTAATGTAGTTGGGCCCACTGCACTGACAAAAATATCTGTAAATGCCCACACAACGCTGCTGAGTGGGCATTTACAGATTTTGGGTGGGCCTTGCCCCTCAGTGAAAGATTTGAAAGTTAATGCACCTACTGCAGCCTCCTATGTGTAGCCTGCAGGTGACACATTCAGTTGCTGGTGGGATGCTGATATAGGTTAGCTAGCTATGCAGGGGCGGGTGGTCACCTCACATCGCCTCGAGAAGGTGTCCTGTTTGAATCCCTGTGCAAATATCGTATCAACCATGACCCGTAAATTACACTTTTTCCCCTCGTTTTTTCCAGTCAGTTTGGGCCAGAGAGACAAGCTTTAGTATGGGTGTTACCAAGGCAGAGTGCAGAAAACAAAGGCGCAACTGTTAGTAGCAATGCTGGTATTGAAGGGGCATTAACTGTTGGCTGATCGCGCAGGGCAATGCTTACCCATTTTCAACTAAAAAAAAATAATAATAATTAAAAGTTTGCCCAGGAGGTTCCGGACACTGGATGAGAACTAAGGTCCCCAGCAGTCCAAGACCAAGCACTTATCAGTTGAGCCACTGGTGGTTGTGTTCCTAAGAGCAGCTTTCGGGCGTATATATCTTTCTTCTGCATGTCCCTGTGAGAATACCCATTCAGATTGTGAAACATGTTCACTGAAGAAAATGAGGATAGAACTTCTGGCACCCCGCTCCAGTACATACCAGTCAACTGCAGTGGCCTAGAGGTTAAGTGCTTGCGTTACAGCGCTGGGGGTCTGGGTTCGAGTCCTGCTTTCTGCACATAAACTGAATAGTTGGGTAATCTCATTGTACAACTCCTACCAAAAGGTTCAGTGGGTGGTGAAAAGAGTTCTCTGGCAAAGGGAGGGTGGAAGAAAGCAGGGACGGAGCAAGTGCAGGGTAAAGGAGGAGGTGGGGCAGGGTAAAGGAGGAGGTGGGGCAGGCCAAAGGGGGAGGCAGAGCTGGATGACGAGGTCCCTGTGGAGAGGAGGCAGGACTGGGTGAGTGGGGATAGACCTAGAAGGGCATGGCATAGGTTCCTCTGGTAAAGGGAAGGGGGAAGAAAGCAGAGAGGTGGGACTGTGGAGGAGAGGAGGCAGGGCAGGTAGCACTGAATGAAAAAAATGTCAGCCCATTGGGTCCTGCTGCATCTTTTTTCCCTCATTAATGCTCCCTTTCCCCACATTAGCACCCTCGTTTACACACCCCACCCTCCACAATTCAGGGCCCTCCTCCCCCACCAGGGCTGACTTATTCCCTGTCTCCCCAGGGCCCCCTTTATCCTACATCCCCAGGCCCCTCTAGACCTACCCCCTACTCACCCATCCCCTCCTCGTCTCCACAGGGACCCATTCATCCAACCCAACCTCCCCCTTTAACCTGCCCCGCTGCCTCCTTTATTTGTCCTGCGTGCCTCCTTGCTTTCTTCCACCCTCCCTTTACCAGGGAAAGCTTTTCATACCCGTTGAACCTTTTAGGAGGAGTGTGGGTACCGCAACCATACAAGGACATTACCCACCCATTATGTGCCGAAAGCAGGACTCAAACCCAGGCCCCCAGCGCTGTAAAGCAAGCTCTTAACCTCTAAGCCACTGCAGTTAGCTGGTATTAATTGGAGCGGGGGCCAGATGTTCTATCCTCATTTTCTTCTGTGAACATGTTTCACAATGCAAATGGGTATGCTCACAGGGGCTTGCAGAAGAAAGATGCATACGCCCAAAAGCTACTCTCAAAAGCACAGCCACCAGTGGCTCAACTGGTAAGTGCTTGGTCTTGGAATGCTGAGGCCCTGAGTTCTAATCCAATGTCAGGAACCTCCTGGGCCTGCTTATAACATATATATTTTTTTTAATTGAAAATGTGTATGCATTGCCCTGTGCGATCAGCCAACAGTTAATGCCCCTTCAATACCTGCATTGCTACTAACAGTTGCGCCTTTGTTTTCTGCACTCTGGCCTTGGCAACACCAATACAAAAGCTTGTCTCTCTGGCCAAAACTGACTGGAAAAAACAAGGGGAAAAAGTGTAATTTACGGGTCATGGTTGATACGATAGTTGCACAGGGATTCAAACAGGACACCTTCTCGAGGCGCTGTGTGGTGACCACCGGCCCCTACATAGCAAACAAACCTGTATCAGCATCTCACCAGCAGCTGAATGTGTTGCCTGCAGGCTACACATTGGAGGCTGCAGTTGGTGCGTTAACCCATTGGGCTGTCGGCCCTCCTTCCTCTGAGAGCAGGACACTGAATTTCCATGTTGCCTTCCTTTGGCACATTAGATCTATCTTTCACCCCAATTCAGAGGATGTTTTGCTTCACAGAGAGAGTGGGCATTTACAGATTTTGGGTGGGCCTTGCCCCTCAGGCTCTACCCTGCCTCTGCTCTCACCCCCAGGGTAAAGAGTGGGAAAGGCTCGCTACAGCAAGAGTCTTTCAAATCTTTCACTTTTGAGAGCAGAGTGTTTACATTTAAAAATCATGAACAAGCAGCAATAAGCTAAGCTGGTCAGTTAAATGTTTGCCTTTGTCATTGGGGTGTATTGATATGGGCAGGGCTGTCTTCTGTCCTCTGCTACTGTCCGATTTCTTAATGCTGCTTGTTCATGATTTTTAAATGTAAACACTCTTCTCTCAAAAGTGAAAGATTTGAAAGACTCTTGATGTAGCGAGCCTTTCCCACTCTTTGCCTTGGGGGTGAGAGGGCTGCTTTCTGCCTTTAACTTTCTCAATTTTGGAGTGTCTGGCTCCAACACTGAGAATAAGGGCCTAATCCTGGAGGGAAACGGACAGAGGTCTGCGCCCTGCGTCCTCCACGCGTCCCTAACGCTCCCAAACGCGACCACAGCCCTTACGGGCACAGCCCTATGTCCTATGCGGCCCCTCTGGTGCAGCCACCCACACAACTTAGGGTTAGGATCGGTGCGCTTCCACGTAGGCCTGGCCACCTAGGCCCCAGAAAGTGTCACAGCCTGCTTTGTAAACCTTAGTGACGGTGGCTTAGGTGGAGATGATCTTGGTGGAATAGTGATGCCTTTTTCCTCCCAGAAGCCACCCCGGGAGCATAGTAAAATGAAGGGGTGTGCCTGCTCAGTTGCCCTCTGTTTAGCCTCGGCCCAAGTAACATTAGTTCTGGGCTCTCCAGGCAAATGTATCCATCCGGGAGAGAGCTAGGAATAGGAGGTCTCTTTCTGCAGGCACAGTGGGGAAGACTCAGAGAGCTGCATGCCTGAGACATCTTTCCTTGTCCCTCGCTCATTGTTGTGTTCTCTAACTTCGAACTCTCTGCCAGGCCAGGCCCTGTTTCTTTTACTGCCAACCCCCCTGACCCCTGGTCTTCCACCTACTTCCCGCTCTATTATGCCTTCTCCTTTTTTGCTCTCTTCTATGGCCCTTTGAAAAGGAATGCAGGCCTAGCTAAACCTCATGAAGGAAATCTACCAACCAAAGATGCATTCCTCACTCATGGCAGGTGCTGTGATACGAGTAAGAAGGGCCGGAGGGGTGATTGGGTTGTTGAGTTGGGAGGCACCAGAGGCGTAGCCAGGATTGTCTAGCAAATGGGGCCAGAAGCTAATGTAGTTGGGCCCACTGCACTGACAAAAATATCTGTAAATGCCCACACAACGCTGCTGAGTGGGCATTTACAGATTTTGGGTGGGCCTTGCCCCTCAGTGAAAGATTTGAAAGTTAATGCACCTACTGCAGCCTCCTATGTGTAGCCTGCAGGTGACACATTCAGTTGCTGGTGGGATGCTGATATAGGTTAGCTAGCTATGCAGGGGCGGGTGGTCACCTCACATCGCCTCGAGAAGGTGTCCTGTTTGAATCCCTGTGCAAATATCGTATCAACCATGACCCGTAAATTACACTTTTTCCCCTCGTTTTTTCCAGTCAGTTTGGGCCAGAGAGACAAGCTTTAGTATGGGTGTTACCAAGGCAGAGTGCAGAAAACAAAGGCGCAACTGTTAGTAGCAATGCTGGTATTGAAGGGGCATTAACTGTTGGCTGATCGCGCAGGGCAATGCTTACCCATTTTCAACTAAAAAAAAATAATAATAATTAAAAGTTTGCCCAGGAGGTTCCGGACACTGGATGAGAACTAAGGTCCCCAGCAGTCCAAGACCAAGCACTTATCAGTTGAGCCACTGGTGGTTGTGTTCCTAAGAGCAGCTTTCGGGCGTATATATCTTTCTTCTGCATGTCCCTGTGAGAATACCCATTCAGATTGTGAAACATGTTCACTGAAGAAAATGAGGATAGAACTTCTGGCACCCCGCTCCAGTACATACCAGTCAACTGCAGTGGCCTAGAGGTTAAGTGCTTGCGTTACAGCGCTGGGGGTCTGGGTTCGAGTCCTGCTTTCTGCACATAAACTGAATAGTTGGGTAATCTCATTGTACAACTCCTACCAAAAGGTTCAGTGGGTGGTGAAAAGAGTTCTCTGGCAAAGGGAGGGTGGAAGAAAGCAGGGACGGAGCAAGTGCAGGGTAAAGGAGGAGGTGGGGCAGGGTAAAGGAGGAGGTGGGGCAGGCCAAAGGGGGAGGCAGAGCTGGATGACGAGGTCCCTGTGGAGAGGAGGCAGGACTGGGTGAGTGGGGATAGACCTAGAAGGGCATGGCATAGGTTCCTCTGGTAAAGGGAAGGGGGAAGAAAGCAGAGAGGTGGGACTGTGGAGGAGAGGAGGCAGGGCAGGTAGCACTGAATGAAAAAAATGTCAGCCCATTGGGTCCTGCTGCATCTTTTTTCCCTCATTAATGCTCCCCTTTCCCCACATTAGCACCCTCGTTTACACACCCCACCCTCCACAATTCAGGGCCCTCCTCCCCCACCAGGGCTGACTTATTCCCTGTCTCCCCAGGGCCCCCTTTATCCTACATCCCCAGGCCCCTCTAGACCTACCCCCTACTCACCCATCCCCTCCTCGTCTCCACAGGGACCCATTCATCCAACCCAACCTCCCCCTTTAACCTGCCCCGCTGCCTCCTTTATTTGTCCTGCGTGCCTCCTTGCTTTCTTCCACCCTCCCTTTACCAGGGAAAGCTTTTCATACCCGTTGAACCTTTTAGGAGGAGTGTGGGTACCGCAACCATACAAGGACATTACCCACCCATTATGTGCCGAAAGCAGGACTCAAACCCAGGCCCCCAGCGCTGTAAAGCAAGCTCTTAACCTCTAAGCCACTGCAGTTAGCTGGTATTAATTGGAGCGGGGGCCAGATGTTCTATCCTCATTTTCTTCTGTGAACATGTTTCACAATGCAAATGGGTATGCTCACAGGGGCTTGCAGAAGAAAGATGCATACGCCCAAAAGCTACTCTCAAAAGCACAGCCACCAGTGGCTCAACTGGTAAGTGCTTGGTCTTGGAATGCTGAGGCCCTGAGTTCTAATCCAATGTCAGGAACCTCCTGGGCCTGCTTATAACATATATATTTTTTTTAATTGAAAATGTGTATGCATTGCCCTGTGCGATCAGCCAACAGTTAATGCCCCTTCAATACCTGCATTGCTACTAACAGTTGCGCCTTTGTTTTCTGCACTCTGGCCTTGGCAACACCAATACAAAAGCTTGTCTCTCTGGCCAAAACTGACTGGAAAAAACAAGGGGAAAAAGTGTAATTTACGGGTCATGGTTGATACGATAGTTGCACAGGGATTCAAACAGGACACCTTCTCGAGGCGCTGTGTGGTGACCACCGGCCCCTACATAGCAAACAAACCTGTATCAGCATCTCACCAGCAGCTGAATGTGTTGCCTGCAGGCTACACATTGGAGGCTGCAGTTGGTGCGTTAACCCATTGGGCTGTCGGCCCTCCTTCCTCTGAGAGCAGGACACTGAATTTCCATGTTGCCTTCCTTTGGCACATTAGATCTATCTTTCACCCCAATTCAGAGGATGTTTTGCTTCACAGAGAGAGTGGGCATTTACAGATTTTGGGTGGGCCTTGCCCCTCAGGCTCTACCCTGCCTCTGCTCTCACCCCCAGAGTAAAGAGTGGGAAAGGCTCGCTACAGCAAGAGTCTTTCAAATCTTTCACTTTTGAGAGCAGAGTGTTTACATTTAAAAATCATGAACAAGCAGCAATAAGCTAAGCTGGTCAGTTAAATGTTTGCCTTTGTCATTGGGGTGTATTGATATGGGCAGGGCTGTCTTCTGTCCTCTGCTACTGTCCGATTTCTTAATGCTGCTTGTTCATGATTTTTAAATGTAAACACTCTTCTCTCAAAAGTGAAAGATTTGAAAGACTCTTGATGTAGCGAGCCTTTCCCACTCTTTGCCTTGGGGGTGAGAGGGCTGCTTTCTGCCTTTAACTTTCTCAATTTTGGAGTGTCTGGCTCCAACACTGAGAATAAGGGCCTAATCCTGGAGGGAAACGGACAGAGGTCTGCGCCCTGCGTCCTCCACGCGTCCCTAACGCTCCCAAACGCGACCACAGCCCTTACGGGCACAGCCCTATGTCCTATGCGGCCCCTCTGGTGCAGCCACCCACACAACTTAGGGTTAGGATCGGTGCGCTTCCACGTAGGCCTGGCCACCTAGGCCCCAGAAAGTGTCACAGCCTGCTTTGTAAACCTTAGTGACGGTGGCTTAGGTGGAGATGATCTTGGTGGAATAGTGATGCCTTTTTCCTCCCAGAAGCCACCCCGGGAGCATAGTAAAATGAAGGGGTGTGCCTGCTCAGTTGCCCTCTGTTTAGCCTCGGCCCAAGTAACATTAGTTCTGGGCTCTCCAGGCAAATGTATCCATCCGGGAGAGAGCTAGGAATAGGAGGTCTCTTTCTGCAGGCACAGTGGGGAAGACTCAGAGAGCTGCATGCCTGAGACATCTTTCCTTGTCCCTTGCTCATTGTTGTGTTCTCTAACTTCGAACTCTCTGCCAGGCCAGGCCCTGTTTCTTTTACTGCCAACCCCCCTGACCCCTGGTCTTCCACCTACTTCCCGCTCTATTATGCCTTCTCCTTTTTTGCTCTCTTCTATGGCCCTTTGAAAAGGAATGCAGGCCTAGCTAAACCTCATGAAGGAAATCTACCAACCAAAGATGCATTCCTCACTCATGGCAGGTGCTGTGATACGAGTAAGAAGGGCCGGAGGGGTGATTGGGTTGTTGAGTTGGGAGGCACCAGAGGCGTAGCCAGGATTGTCTAGCAAATGGGGCCAGAAGCTAATGTAGTTGGGCCCACTGCACTGACAAAAATATCTGTAAATGCCCACACAACGCTGCTGAGTGGGCATTTACAGATTTTGGGTGGGCCTTGCCCCTCAGTGAAAGATTTGAAAGTTAATGCACCTACTGCAGCCTCCTATGTGTAGCCTGCAGGTGACACATTCAGTTGCTGGTGGGATGCTGATATAGGTTAGCTAGCTATGCAGGGGCGGGTGGTCACCTCACATCGCCTCGAGAAGGTGTCCTGTTTGAATCCCTGTGCAAATATCGTATCAACCATGACCCGTAAATTACACTTTTTCCCCTCGTTTTTTCCAGTCAGTTTGGGCCAGAGAGACAAGCTTTAGTATGGGTGTTACCAAGGCAGAGTGCAGAAAACAAAGGCGCAACTGTTAGTAGCAATGCTGGTATTGAAGGGGCATTAACTGTTGGCTGATCGCGCAGGGCAATGCTTACCCATTTTCAACTAAAAAAAAATAATAATAATTAAAAGTTTGCCCAGGAGGTTCCGGACACTGGATGAGAACTAAGGTCCCCAGCAGTCCAAGACCAAGCACTTATCAGTTGAGCCACTGGTGGTTGTGTTCCTAAGAGCAGCTTTCGGGCGTATATATCTTTCTTCTGCATGTCCCTGTGAGAATACCCATTCAGATTGTGAAACATGTTCACTGAAGAAAATGAGGATAGAACTTCTGGCACCCCGCTCCAGTACATACCAGTCAACTGCAGTGGCCTAGAGGTTAAGTGCTTGCGTTACAGCGCTGGGGGTCTGGGTTCGAGTCCTGCTTTCTGCACATAAACTGAATAGTTGGGTAATCTCATTGTACAACTCCTACCAAAAGGTTCAGTGGGTGGTGAAAAGAGTTCTCTGGCAAAGGGAGGGTGGAAGAAAGCAGGGACGGAGCAAGTGCAGGGTAAAGGAGGAGGTGGGGCAGGGTAAAGGAGGAGGTGGGGCAGGCCAAAGGGGGAGGCAGAGCTGGATGACGAGGTCCCTGTGGAGAGGAGGCAGGACTGGGTGAGTGGGGATAGACCTAGAAGGGCATGGCATAGGTTCCTCTGGTAAAGGGAAGGGGGAAGAAAGCAGAGAGGTGGGACTGTGGAGGAGAGGAGGCAGGGCAGGTAGCACTGAATGAAAAAAATGTCAGCCCATTGGGTCCTGCTGCATCTTTTTTCCCTCATTAATGCTCCCTTTCCCCACATTAGCACCCTCGTTTACACACCCCACCCTCCACAATTCAGGGCCCTCCTCCCCCACCAGGGCTGACTTATTCCCTGTCTCCCCAGGGCCCCCTTTATCCTACATCCCCAGGCCCCTCTAGACCTACCCCCTACTCACCCATCCCCTCCTCGTCTCCACAGGGACCCATTCATCCAACCCAACCTCCCCCTTTAACCTGCCCCGCTGCCTCCTTTATTTGTCCTGCGTGCCTCCTTGCTTTCTTCCACCCTCCCTTTACCAGGGAAAGCTTTTCATACCCGTTGAACCTTTTAGGAGGAGTGTGGGTACCGCAACCATACAAGGACATTACCCACCCATTATGTGCCGAAAGCAGGACTCAAACCCAGGCCCCCAGCGCTGTAAAGCAAGCTCTTAACCTCTAAGCCACTGCAGTTAGCTGGTATTAATTGGAGCGGGGGCCAGATGTTCTATCCTCATTTTCTTCTGTGAACATGTTTCACAATGCAAATGGGTATGCTCACAGGGGCTTGCAGAAGAAAGATGCATACGCCCAAAAGCTACTCTCAAAAGCACAGCCACCAGTGGCTCAACTGGTAAGTGCTTGGTCTTGGAATGCTGAGGCCCTGAGTTCTAATCCAATGTCAGGAACCTCCTGGGCCTGCTTATAACATATATATTTTTTTTAATTGAAAATGTGTATGCATTGCCCTGTGCGATCAGCCAACAGTTAATGCCCCTTCAATACCTGCATTGCTACTAACAGTTGCGCCTTTGTTTTCTGCACTCTGGCCTTGGCAACACCAATACAAAAGCTTGTCTCTCTGGCCAAAACTGACTGGAAAAAACAAGGGGAAAAAGTGTAATTTACGGGTCATGGTTGATACGATAGTTGCACAGGGATTCAAACAGGACACCTTCTCGAGGCGCTGTGTGGTGACCACCGGCCCCTACATAGCAAACAAACCTGTATCAGCATCTCACCAGCAGCTGAATGTGTTGCCTGCAGGCTACACATTGGAGGCTGCAGTTGGTGCGTTAACCCATTGGGCTGTCGGCCCTCCTTCCTCTGAGAGCAGGACACTGAATTTCCATGTTGCCTTCCTTTGGCACATTAGATCTATCTTTCACCCCAATTCAGAGGATGTTTTGCTTCACAGAGAGAGTGGGCATTTACAGATTTTGGGTGGGCCTTGCCCCTCAGGCTCTACCCTGCCTCTGCTCTCACCCCCAGGGTAAAGAGTGGGAAAGGCTCGCTACAGCAAGAGTCTTTCAAATCTTTCACTTTTGAGAGCAGAGTGTTTACATTTAAAAATCATGAACAAGCAGCAATAAGCTAAGCTGGTCAGTTAAATGTTTGCCTTTGTCATTGGGGTGTATTGATATGGGCAGGGCTGTCTTCTGTCCTCTGCTACTGTCCGATTTCTTAATGCTGCTTGTTCATGATTTTTAAATGTAAACACTCTTCTCTCAAAAGTGAAAGATTTGAAAGACTCTTGATGTAGCGAGCCTTTCCCACTCTTTGCCTTGGGGGTGAGAGGGCTGCTTTCTGCCTTTAACTTTCTCAATTTTGGAGTGTCTGGCTCCAACACTGAGAATAAGGGCCTAATCCTGGAGGGAAACGGACAGAGGTCTGCGCCCTGCGTCCTCCACGCGTCCCTAACGCTCCCAAACGCGACCACAGCCCTTACGGGCACAGCCCTATGTCCTATGCGGCCCCTCTGGTGCAGCCACCCACACAACTTAGGGTTAGGATCGGTGCGCTTCCACGTAGGCCTGGCCACCTAGGCCCCAGAAAGTGTCACAGCCTGCTTTGTAAACCTTAGTGACGGTGGCTTAGGTGGAGATGATCTTGGTGGAATAGTGATGCCTTTTTCCTCCCAGAAGCCACCCCGGGAGCATAGTAAAATGAAGGGGTGTGCCTGCTCAGTTGCCCTCTGTTTAGCCTCGGCCCAAGTAACATTAGTTCTGGGCTCTCCAGGCAAATGTATCCATCCGGGAGAGAGCTAGGAATAGGAGGTCTCTTTCTGCAGGCACAGTGGGGAAGACTCAGAGAGCTGCATGCCTGAGACATCTTTCCTTGTCCCTCGCTCATTGTTGTGTTCTCTAACTTCGAACTCTCTGCCAGGCCAGGCCCTGTTTCTTTTACTGCCAACCCCCCTGACCCCTGGTCTTCCACCTACTTCCCGCTCTATTATGCCTTCTCCTTTTTTGCTCTCTTCTATGGCCCTTTGAAAAGGAATGCAGGCCTAGCTAAACCTCATGAAGGAAATCTACCAACCAAAGATGCATTCCTCACTCATGGCAGGTGCTGTGATACGAGTAAGAAGGGCCGGAGGGGTGATTGGGTTGTTGAGTTGGGAGGCACCAGAGGCGTAGCCAGGATTGTCTAGCAAATGGGGCCAGAAGCTAATGTAGTTGGGCCCACTGCACTGACAAAAATATCTGTAAATGCCCACACAACGCTGCTGAGTGGGCATTTACAGATTTTGGGTGGGCCTTGCCCCTCAGTGAAAGATTTGAAAGTTAATGCACCTACTGCAGCCTCCTATGTGTAGCCTGCAGGTGACACATTCAGTTGCTGGTGGGATGCTGATATAGGTTAGCTAGCTATGCAGGGGCGGGTGGTCACCTCACATCGCCTCGAGAAGGTGTCCTGTTTGAATCCCTGTGCAAATATCGTATCAACCATGACCCGTAAATTACACTTTTTCCCCTCGTTTTTTCCAGTCAGTTTGGGCCAGAGAGACAAGCTTTAGTATGGGTGTTACCAAGGCAGAGTGCAGAAAACAAAGGCGCAACTGTTAGTAGCAATGCTGGTATTGAAGGGGCATTAACTGTTGGCTGATCGCGCAGGGCAATGCTTACCCATTTTCAACTAAAAAAAAATAATAATAATTAAAAGTTTGCCCAGGAGGTTCCGGACACTGGATGAGAACTAAGGTCCCCAGCAGTCCAAGACCAAGCACTTATCAGTTGAGCCACTGGTGGTTGTGTTCCTAAGAGCAGCTTTCGGGCGTATATATCTTTCTTCTGCATGTCCCTGTGAGAATACCCATTCAGATTGTGAAACATGTTCACTGAAGAAAATGAGGATAGAACTTCTGGCACCCCGCTCCAGTACATACCAGTCAACTGCAGTGGCCTAGAGGTTAAGTGCTTGCGTTACAGCGCTGGGGGTCTGGGTTCGAGTCCTGCTTTCTGCACATAAACTGAATAGTTGGGTAATCTCATTGTACAACTCCTACCAAAAGGTTCAGTGGGTGGTGAAAAGAGTTCTCTGGCAAAGGGAGGGTGGAAGAAAGCAGGGACGGAGCAAGTGCAGGGTAAAGGAGGAGGTGGGGCAGGGTAAAGGAGGAGGTGGGGCAGGCCAAAGGGGGAGGCAGAGCTGGATGACGAGGTCCCTGTGGAGAGGAGGCAGGACTGGGTGAGTGGGGATAGACCTAGAAGGGCATGGCATAGGTTCCTCTGGTAAAGGGAAGGGGGAAGAAAGCAGAGAGGTGGGACTGTGGAGGAGAGGAGGCAGGGCAGGTAGCACTGAATGAAAAAAATGTCAGCCCATTGGGTCCTGCTGCATCTTTTTTCCCTCATTAATGCTCCCTTTCCCCACATTAGCACCCTCGTTTACACACCCCACCCTCCACAATTCAGGGCCCTCCTCCCCCACCAGGGCTGACTTATTCCCTGTCTCCCCAGGGCCCCCTTTATCCTACATCCCCAGGCCCCTCTAGACCTACCCCCTACTCACCCATCCCCTCCTCGTCTCCACAGGGACCCATTCATCCAACCCAACCTCCCCCTTTAACCTGCCCCGCTGCCTCCTTTATTTGTCCTGCGTGCCTCCTTGCTTTCTTCCACCCTCCCTTTACCAGGGAAAGCTTTTCATACCCGTTGAACCTTTTAGGAGGAGTGTGGGTACCGCAACCATACAAGGACATTACCCACCCATTATGTGCCGAAAGCAGGACTCAAACCCAGGCCCCCAGCGCTGTAAAGCAAGCTCTTAACCTCTAAGCCACTGCAGTTAGCTGGTATTAATTGGAGCGGGGGCCAGATGTTCTATCCTCATTTTCTTCTGTGAACATGTTTCACAATGCAAATGGGTATGCTCACAGGGGCTTGCAGAAGAAAGATGCATACGCCCAAAAGCTACTCTCAAAAGCACAGCCACCAGTGGCTCAACTGGTAAGTGCTTGGTCTTGGAATGCTGAGGCCCTGAGTTCTAATCCAATGTCAGGAACCTCCTGGGCCTGCTTATAACATATATATTTTTTTTAATTGAAAATGTGTATGCATTGCCCTGTGCGATCAGCCAACAGTTAATGCCCCTTCAATACCTGCATTGCTACTAACAGTTGCGCCTTTGTTTTCTGCACTCTGGCCTTGGCAACACCAATACAAAAGCTTGTCTCTCTGGCCAAAACTGACTGGAAAAAACAAGGGGAAAAAGTGTAATTTACGGGTCATGGTTGATACGATAGTTGCACAGGGATTCAAACAGGACACCTTCTCGAGGCGCTGTGTGGTGACCACCGGCCCCTACATAGCAAACAAACCTGTATCAGCATCTCACCAGCAGCTGAATGTGTTGCCTGCAGGCTACACATTGGAGGCTGCAGTTGGTGCGTTAACCCATTGGGCTGTCGGCCCTCCTTCCTCTGAGAGCAGGACACTGAATTTCCATGTTGCCTTCCTTTGGCACATTAGATCTATCTTTCACCCCAATTCAGAGGATGTTTTGCTTCACAGAGAGAGTGGGCATTTACAGATTTTGGGTGGGCCTTGCCCCTCAGGCTCTACCCTGCCTCTGCTCTCACCCCCAGGGTAAAGAGTGGGAAAGGCTCGCTACAGCAAGAGTCTTTCAAATCTTTCACTTTTGAGAGCAGAGTGTTTACATTTAAAAATCATGAACAAGCAGCAATAAGCTAAGCTGGTCAGTTAAATGTTTGCCTTTGTCATTGGGGTGTATTGATATGGGCAGGGCTGTCTTCTGTCCTCTGCTACTGTCCGATTTCTTAATGCTGCTTGTTCATGATTTTTAAATGTAAACACTCTTCTCTCAAAAGTGAAAGATTTGAAAGACTCTTGATGTAGCGAGCCTTTCCCACTCTTTGCCTTGGGGGTGAGAGGGCTGCTTTCTGCCTTTAACTTTCTCAATTTTGGAGTGTCTGGCTCCAACACTGAGAATAAGGGCCTAATCCTGGAGGGAAACGGACAGAGGTCTGCGCCCTGCGTCCTCCACGCGTCCCTAACGCTCCCAAACGCGACCACAGCCCTTACGGGCACAGCCCTATGTCCTATGCGGCCCCTCTGGTGCAGCCACCCACACAACTTAGGGTTAGGATCGGTGCGCTTCCACGTAGGCCTGGCCACCTAGGCCCCAGAAAGTGTCACAGCCTGCTTTGTAAACCTTAGTGACGGTGGCTTAGGTGGAGATGATCTTGGTGGAATAGTGATGCCTTTTTCCTCCCAGAAGCCACCCCGGGAGCATAGTAAAATGAAGGGGTGTGCCTGCTCAGTTGCCCTCTGTTTAGCCTCGGCCCAAGTAACATTAGTTCTGGGCTCTCCAGGCAAATGTATCCATCCGGGAGAGAGCTAGGAATAGGAGGTCTCTTTCTGCAGGCACAGTGGGGAAGACTCAGAGAGCTGCATGCCTGAGACATCTTTCCTTGTCCCTCGCTCATTGTTGTGTTCTCTAACTTCGAACTCTCTGCCAGGCCAGGCCCTGTTTCTTTTACTGCCAACCCCCCTGACCCCTGGTCTTCCACCTACTTCCCGCTCTATTATGCCTTCTCCTTTTTTGCTCTCTTCTATGGCCCTTTGAAAAGGAATGCAGGCCTAGCTAAACCTCATGAAGGAAATCTACCAACCAAAGATGCATTCCTCACTCATGGCAGGTGCTGTGATACGAGTAAGAAGGGCCGGAGGGGTGATTGGGTTGTTGAGTTGGGAGGCACCAGAGGCGTAGCCAGGATTGTCTAGCAAATGGGGCCAGAAGCTAATGTAGTTGGGCCCACTGCACTGACAAAAATATCTGTAAATGCCCACACAACGCTGCTGAGTGGGCATTTACAGATTTTGGGTGGGCCTTGCCCCTCAGTGAAAGATTTGAAAGTTAATGCACCTACTGCAGCCTCCTATGTGTAGCCTGCAGGTGACACATTCAGTTGCTGGTGGGATGCTGATATAGGTTAGCTAGCTATGCAGGGGCGGGTGGTCACCTCACATCGCCTCGAGAAGGTGTCCTGTTTGAATCCCTGTGCAAATATCGTATCAACCATGACCCGTAAATTACACTTTTTCCCCTCGTTTTTTCCAGTCAGTTTGGGCCAGAGAGACAAGCTTTAGTATGGGTGTTACCAAGGCAGAGTGCAGAAAACAAAGGCGCAACTGTTAGTAGCAATGCTGGTATTGAAGGGGCATTAACTGTTGGCTGATCGCGCAGGGCAATGCTTACCCATTTTCAACTAAAAAAAAATAATAATAATTAAAAGTTTGCCCAGGAGGTTCCGGACACTGGATGAGAACTAAGGTCCCCAGCAGTCCAAGACCAAGCACTTATCAGTTGAGCCACTGGTGGTTGTGTTCCTAAGAGCAGCTTTCGGGCGTATATATCTTTCTTCTGCATGTCCCTGTGAGAATACCCATTCAGATTGTGAAACATGTTCACTGAAGAAAATGAGGATAGAACTTCTGGCACCCCGCTCCAGTACATACCAGTCAACTGCAGTGGCCTAGAGGTTAAGTGCTTGCGTTACAGCGCTGGGGGTCTGGGTTCGAGTCCTGCTTTCTGCACATAAACTGAATAGTTGGGTAATCTCATTGTACAACTCCTACCAAAAGGTTCAGTGGGTGGTGAAAAGAGTTCTCTGGCAAAGGGAGGGTGGAAGAAAGCAGGGACGGAGCAAGTGCAGGGTAAAGGAGGAGGTGGGGCAGGGTAAAGGAGGAGGTGGGGCAGGCCAAAGGGGGAGGCAGAGCTGGATGACGAGGTCCCTGTGGAGAGGAGGCAGGACTGGGTGAGTGGGGATAGACCTAGAAGGGCATGGCATAGGTTCCTCTGGTAAAGGGAAGGGGGAAGAAAGCAGAGAGGTGGGACTGTGGAGGAGAGGAGGCAGGGCAGGTAGCACTGAATGAAAAAAATGTCAGCCCATTGGGTCCTGCTGCATCTTTTTTCCCTCATTAATGCTCCCCTTTCCCCACATTAGCACCCTCGTTTACACACCCCACCCTCCACAATTCAGGGCCCTCCTCCCCCACCAGGGCTGACTTATTCCCTGTCTCCCCAGGGCCCCCTTTATCCTACATCCCCAGGCCCCTCTAGACCTACCCCCTACTCACCCATCCCCTCCTCGTCTCCACAGGGACCCATTCATCCAACCCAACCTCCCCCTTTAACCTGCCCCGCTGCCTCCTTTATTTGTCCTGCGTGCCTCCTTGCTTTCTTCCACCCTCCCTTTACCAGGGAAAGCTTTTCATACCCGTTGAACCTTTTAGGAGGAGTGTGGGTACCGCAACCATACAAGGACATTACCCACCCATTATGTGCCGAAAGCAGGACTCAAACCCAGGCCCCCAGCGCTGTAAAGCAAGCTCTTAACCTCTAAGCCACTGCAGTTAGCTGGTATTAATTGGAGCGGGGGCCAGATGTTCTATCCTCATTTTCTTCTGTGAACATGTTTCACAATGCAAATGGGTATGCTCACAGGGGCTTGCAGAAGAAAGATGCATACGCCCAAAAGCTACTCTCAAAAGCACAGCCACCAGTGGCTCAACTGGTAAGTGCTTGGTCTTGGAATGCTGAGGCCCTGAGTTCTAATCCAATGTCAGGAACCTCCTGGGCCTGCTTATAACATATATATTTTTTTTAATTGAAAATGTGTATGCATTGCCCTGTGCGATCAGCCAACAGTTAATGCCCCTTCAATACCTGCATTGCTACTAACAGTTGCGCCTTTGTTTTCTGCACTCTGGCCTTGGCAACACCAATACAAAAGCTTGTCTCTCTGGCCAAAACTGACTGGAAAAAACAAGGGGAAAAAGTGTAATTTACGGGTCATGGTTGATACGATAGTTGCACAGGGATTCAAACAGGACACCTTCTCGAGGCGCTGTGTGGTGACCACCGGCCCCTACATAGCAAACAAACCTGTATCAGCATCTCACCAGCAGCTGAATGTGTTGCCTGCAGGCTACACATTGGAGGCTGCAGTTGGTGCGTTAACCCATTGGGCTGTCGGCCCTCCTTCCTCTGAGAGCAGGACACTGAATTTCCATGTTGCCTTCCTTTGGCACATTAGATCTATCTTTCACCCCAATTCAGAGGATGTTTTGCTTCACAGAGAGAGTGGGCATTTACAGATTTTGGGTGGGCCTTGCCCCTCAGGCTCTACCCTGCCTCTGCTTTCACCCCCAGAGTAAAGAGTGGGAAAGGCTCGCTACAGCAAGAGTCTTTCAAATCTTTCACTTTTGAGAGCAGAGTGTTTACATTTAAAAATCATGAACAAGCAGCAATAAGCTAAGCTGGTCAGTTAAATGTTTGCCTTTGTCATTGGGGTGTATTGATATGGGCAGGGCTGTCTTCTGTCCTCTGCTACTGTCCGATTTCTTAATGCTGCTTGTTCATGATTTTTAAATGTAAACACTCTTCTCTCAAAAGTGAAAGATTTGAAAGACTCTTGATGTAGCGAGCCTTTCCCACTCTTTGCCTTGGGGGTGAGAGGGCTGCTTTCTGCCTTTAACTTTCTCAATTTTGGAGTGTCTGGCTCCAACACTGAGAATAAGGGCCTAATCCTGGAGGGAAACGGACAGAGGTCTGCGCCCTGCGTCCTCCACGCGTCCCTAACGCTCCCAAACGCGACCACAGCCCTTACGGGCACAGCCCTATGTCCTATGCGGCCCCTCTGGTGCAGCCACCCACACAACTTAGGGTTAGGATCGGTGCGCTTCCACGTAGGCCTGGCCACCTAGGCCCCAGAAAGTGTCACAGCCTGCTTTGTAAACCTTAGTGACGGTGGCTTAGGTGGAGATGATCTTGGTGGAATAGTGATGCCTTTTTCCTCCCAGAAGCCACCCCGGGAGCATAGTAAAATGAAGGGGTGTGCCTGCTCAGTTGCCCTCTGTTTAGCCTCGGCCCAAGTAACATTAGTTCTGGGCTCTCCAGGCAAATGTATCCATCCGGGAGAGAGCTAGGAATAGGAGGTCTCTTTCTGCAGGCACAGTGGGGAAGACTCAGAGAGCTGCATGCCTGAGACATCTTTCCTTGTCCCTCGCTCATTGTTGTGTTCTCTAACTTCGAACTCTCTGCCAGGCCAGGCCCTGTTTCTTTTACTGCCAACCCCCCTGACCCCTGGTCTTCCACCTACTTCCCGCTCTATTATGCCTTCTCCTTTTTTGCTCTCTTCTATGGCCCTTTGAAAAGGAATGCAGGCCTAGCTAAACCTCATGAAGGAAATCTACCAACCAAAGATGCATTCCTCACTCATGGCAGGTGCTGTGATACGAGTAAGAAGGGCCGGAGGGGTGATTGGGTTGTTGAGTTGGGAGGCACCAGAGGCGTAGCCAGGATTGTCTAGCAAATGGGGCCAGAAGCTAATGTAGTTGGGCCCACTGCACTGACAAAAATATCTGTAAATGCCCACACAACGCTGCTGAGTGGGCATTTACAGATTTTGGGTGGGCCTTGCCCCTCAGTGAAAGATTTGAAAGTTAATGCACCTACTGCAGCCTCCTATGTGTAGCCTGCAGGTGACACATTCAGTTGCTGGTGGGATGCTGATATAGGTTAGCTAGCTATGCAGGGGCGGGTGGTCACCTCACATCGCCTCGAGAAGGTGTCCTGTTTGAATCCCTGTGCAAATATCGTATCAACCATGACCCGTAAATTACACTTTTTCCCCTCGTTTTTTCCAGTCAGTTTGGGCCAGAGAGACAAGCTTTAGTATGGGTGTTACCAAGGCAGAGTGCAGAAAACAAAGGCGCAACTGTTAGTAGCAATGCTGGTATTGAAGGGGCATTAACTGTTGGCTGATCGCGCAGGGCAATGCTTACCCATTTTCAACTAAAAAAAAATAATAATAATTAAAAGTTTGCCCAGGAGGTTCCGGACACTGGATGAGAACTAAGGTCCCCAGCAGTCCAAGACCAAGCACTTATCAGTTGAGCCACTGGTGGTTGTGTTCCTAAGAGCAGCTTTCGGGCGTATATATCTTTCTTCTGCATGTCCCTGTGAGAATACCCATTCAGATTGTGAAACATGTTCACTGAAGAAAATGAGGATAGAACTTCTGGCACCCCGCTCCAGTACATACCAGTCAACTGCAGTGGCCTAGAGGTTAAGTGCTTGCGTTACAGCGCTGGGGGTCTGGGTTCGAGTCCTGCTTTCTGCACATAAACTGAATAGTTGGGTAATCTCATTGTACAACTCCTACCAAAAGGTTCAGTGGGTGGTGAAAAGAGTTCTCTGGCAAAGGGAGGGTGGAAGAAAGCAGGGACGGAGCAAGTGCAGGGTAAAGGAGGAGGTGGGGCAGGGTAAAGGAGGAGGTGGGGCAGGCCAAAGGGGGAGGCAGAGCTGGATGACGAGGTCCCTGTGGAGAGGAGGCAGGACTGGGTGAGTGGGGATAGACCTAGAAGGGCATGGCATAGGTTCCTCTGGTAAAGGGAAGGGGGAAGAAAGCAGAGAGGTGGGACTGTGGAGGAGAGGAGGCAGGGCAGGTAGCACTGAATGAAAAAAATGTCAGCCCATTGGGTCCTGCTGCATCTTTTTTCCCTCATTAATGCTCCCTTTCCCCACATTAGCACCCTCGTTTACACACCCCACCCTCCACAATTCAGGGCCCTCCTCCCCCACCAGGGCTGACTTATTCCCTGTCTCCCCAGGGCCCCCTTTATCCTACATCCCCAGGCCCCTCTAGACCTACCCCCTACTCACCCATCCCCTCCTCGTCTCCACAGGGACCCATTCATCCAACCCAACCTCCCCCTTTAACCTGCCCCGCTGCCTCCTTTATTTGTCCTGCGTGCCTCCTTGCTTTCTTCCACCCTCCCTTTACCAGGGAAAGCTTTTCATACCCGTTGAACCTTTTAGGAGGAGTGTGGGTACCGCAACCATACAAGGACATTACCCACCCATTATGTGCCGAAAGCAGGACTCAAACCCAGGCCCCCAGCGCTGTAAAGCAAGCTCTTAACCTCTAAGCCACTGCAGTTAGCTGGTATTAATTGGAGCGGGGGCCAGATGTTCTATCCTCATTTTCTTCTGTGAACATGTTTCACAATGCAAATGGGTATGCTCACAGGGGCTTGCAGAAGAAAGATGCATACGCCCAAAAGCTACTCTCAAAAGCACAGCCACCAGTGGCTCAACTGGTAAGTGCTTGGTCTTGGAATGCTGAGGCCCTGAGTTCTAATCCAATGTCAGGAACCTCCTGGGCCTGCTTATAACATATATATTTTTTTTAATTGAAAATGTGTATGCATTGCCCTGTGCGATCAGCCAACAGTTAATGCCCCTTCAATACCTGCATTGCTACTAACAGTTGCGCCTTTGTTTTCTGCACTCTGGCCTTGGCAACACCAATACAAAAGCTTGTCTCTCTGGCCAAAACTGACTGGAAAAAACAAGGGGAAAAAGTGTAATTTACGGGTCATGGTTGATACGATAGTTGCACAGGGATTCAAACAGGACACCTTCTCGAGGCGCTGTGTGGTGACCACCGGCCCCTACATAGCAAACAAACCTGTATCAGCATCTCACCAGCAGCTGAATGTGTTGCCTGCAGGCTACACATTGGAGGCTGCAGTTGGTGCGTTAACCCATTGGGCTGTCGGCCCTCCTTCCTCTGAGAGCAGGACACTGAATTTCCATGTTGCCTTCCTTTGGCACATTAGATCTATCTTTCACCCCAATTCAGAGGATGTTTTGCTTCACAGAGAGAGTGGGCATTTACAGATTTTGGGTGGGCCTTGCCCCTCAGGCTCTACCCTGCCTCTGCTCTCACCCCCAGGGTAAAGAGTGGGAAAGGCTCGCTACAGCAAGAGTCTTTCAAATCTTTCACTTTTGAGAGCAGAGTGTTTACATTTAAAAATCATGAACAAGCAGCAATAAGCTAAGCTGGTCAGTTAAATGTTTGCCTTTGTCATTGGGGTGTATTGATATGGGCAGGGCTGTCTTCTGTCCTCTGCTACTGTCCGATTTCTTAATGCTGCTTGTTCATGATTTTTAAATGTAAACACTCTTCTCTCAAAAGTGAAAGATTTGAAAGACTCTTGATGTAGCGAGCCTTTCCCACTCTTTGCCTTGGGGGTGAGAGGGCTGCTTTCTGCCTTTAACTTTCTCAATTTTGGAGTGTCTGGCTCCAACACTGAGAATAAGGGCCTAATCCTGGAGGGAAACGGACAGAGGTCTGCGCCCTGCGTCCTCCACGCGTCCCTAACGCTCCCAAACGCGACCACAGCCCTTACGGGCACAGCCCTATGTCCTATGCGGCCCCTCTGGTGCAGCCACCCACACAACTTAGGGTTAGGATCGGTGCGCTTCCACATAGGCCTGGCCACCTAGGCCCCAGAAAGTGTCACAGCCTGCTTTGTAAACCTTAGTGACGGTGGCTTAGGTGGAGATGATCTTGGTGGAATAGTGATGCCTTTTTCCTCCCAGAAGCCACCCCGGGAGCATAGTAAAATGAAGGGGTGTGCCTGCTCAGTTGCCCTCTGTTTAGCCTCGGCCCAAGTAACATTAGTTCTGGGCTCTCCAGGCAAATGTATCCATCCGGGAGAGAGCTAGGAATAGGAGGTCTCTTTCTGCAGGCACAGTGGGGAAGACTCAGAGAGCTGCATGCCTGAGACATCTTTCCTTGTCCCTCGCTCATTGTTGTGTTCTCTAACTTCGAACTCTCTGCCAGGCCAGGCCCTGTTTCTTTTACTGCCAACCCCCCTGACCCCTGGTCTTCCACCTACTTCCCGCTCTATTATGCCTTCTCCTTTTTTGCTCTCTTCTATGGCCCTTTGAAAAGGAATGCAGGCCTAGCTAAACCTCATGAAGGAAATCTACCAACCAAAGATGCATTCCTCACTCATGGCAGGTGCTGTGATACGAGTAAGAAGGGCCGGAGGGGTGATTGGGTTGTTGAGTTGGGAGGCACCAGAGGCGTAGCCAGGATTGTCTAGCAAATGGGGCCAGAAGCTAATGTAGTTGGGCCCACTGCACTGACAAAAATATCTGTAAATGCCCACACAACGCTGCTGAGTGGGCATTTACAGATTTTGGGTGGGCCTTGCCCCTCAGTGAAAGATTTGAAAGTTAATGCACCTACTGCAGCCTCCTATGTGTAGCCTGCAGGTGACACATTCAGTTGCTGGTGGGATGCTGATATAGGTTAGCTAGCTATGCAGGGGCGGGTGGTCACCTCACATCGCCTCGAGAAGGTGTCCTGTTTGAATCCCTGTGCAAATATCGTATCAACCATGACCCGTAAATTACACTTTTTCCCCTCGTTTTTTCCAGTCAGTTTGGGCCAGAGAGACAAGCTTTAGTATGGGTGTTACCAAGGCAGAGTGCAGAAAACAAAGGCGCAACTGTTAGTAGCAATGCTGGTATTGAAGGGGCATTAACTGTTGGCTGATCGCGCAGGGCAATGCTTACCCATTTTCAACTAAAAAAAAATAATAATAATTAAAAGTTTGCCCAGGAGGTTCCGGACACTGGATGAGAACTAAGGTCCCCAGCAGTCCAAGACCAAGCACTTATCAGTTGAGCCACTGGTGGTTGTGTTCCTAAGAGCAGCTTTCGGGCGTATATATCTTTCTTCTGCATGTCCCTGTGAGAATACCCATTCAGATTGTGAAACATGTTCACTGAAGAAAATGAGGATAGAACTTCTGGCACCCCGCTCCAGTACATACCAGTCAACTGCAGTGGCCTAGAGGTTAAGTGCTTGCGTTACAGCGCTGGGGGTCTGGGTTCGAGTCCTGCTTTCTGCACATAAACTGAATAGTTGGGTAATCTCATTGTACAACTCCTACCAAAAGGTTCAGTGGGTGGTGAAAAGAGTTCTCTGGCAAAGGGAGGGTGGAAGAAAGCAGGGACGGAGCAAGTGCAGGGTAAAGGAGGAGGTGGGGCAGGGTAAAGGAGGAGGTGGGGCAGGCCAAAGGGGGAGGCAGAGCTGGATGACGAGGTCCCTGTGGAGAGGAGGCAGGACTGGGTGAGTGGGGATAGACCTAGAAGGGCATGGCATAGGTTCCTCTGGTAAAGGGAAGGGGGAAGAAAGCAGAGAGGTGGGACTGTGGAGGAGAGGAGGCAGGGCAGGTAGCACTGAATGAAAAAAATGTCAGCCCATTGGGTCCTGCTGCATCTTTTTTCCCTCATTAATGCTCCCTTTCCCCACATTAGCACCCTCGTTTACACACCCCACCCTCCACAATTCAGGGCCCTCCTCCCCCACCAGGGCTGACTTATTCCCTGTCTCCCCAGGGCCCCCTTTATCCTACATCCCCAGGCCCCTCTAGACCTACCCCCTACTCACCCATCCCCTCCTCGTCTCCACAGGGACCCATTCATCCAACCCAACCTCCCCCTTTAACCTGCCCCGCTGCCTCCTTTATTTGTCCTGCGTGCCTCCTTGCTTTCTTCCACCCTCCCTTTACCAGGGAAAGCTTTTCATACCCGTTGAACCTTTTAGGAGGAGTGTGGGTACCGCAACCATACAAGGACATTACCCACCCATTATGTGCCGAAAGCAGGACTCAAACCCAGGCCCCCAGCGCTGTAAAGCAAGCTCTTAACCTCTAAGCCACTGCAGTTAGCTGGTATTAATTGGAGCGGGGGCCAGATGTTCTATCCTCATTTTCTTCTGTGAACATGTTTCACAATGCAAATGGGTATGCTCACAGGGGCTTGCAGAAGAAAGATGCATACGCCCAAAAGCTACTCTCAAAAGCACAGCCACCAGTGGCTCAACTGGTAAGTGCTTGGTCTTGGAATGCTGAGGCCCTGAGTTCTAATCCAATGTCAGGAACCTCCTGGGCCTGCTTATAACATATATATTTTTTTTAATTGAAAATGTGTATGCATTGCCCTGTGCGATCAGCCAACAGTTAATGCCCCTTCAATACCTGCATTGCTACTAACAGTTGCGCCTTTGTTTTCTGCACTCTGGCCTTGGCAACACCAATACAAAAGCTTGTCTCTCTGGCCAAAACTGACTGGAAAAAACAAGGGGAAAAAGTGTAATTTACGGGTCATGGTTGATACGATAGTTGCACAGGGATTCAAACAGGACACCTTCTCGAGGCGCTGTGTGGTGACCACCGGCCCCTACATAGCAAACAAACCTGTATCAGCATCTCACCAGCAGCTGAATGTGTTGCCTGCAGGCTACACATTGGAGGCTGCAGTTGGTGCGTTAACCCATTGGGCTGTCGGCCCTCCTTCCTCTGAGAGCAGGACACTGAATTTCCATGTTGCCTTCCTTTGGCACATTAGATCTATCTTTCACCCCAATTCAGAGGATGTTTTGCTTCACAGAGAGAGTGGGCATTTACAGATTTTGGGTGGGCCTTGCCCCTCAGGCTCTACCCTGCCTCTGCTCTCACCCCCAGGGTAAAGAGTGGGAAAGGCTCGCTACAGCAAGAGTCTTTCAAATCTTTCACTTTTGAGAGCAGAGTGTTTACATTTAAAAATCATGAACAAGCAGCAATAAGCTAAGCTGGTCAGTTAAATGTTTGCCTTTGTCATTGGGGTGTATTGATATGGGCAGGGCTGTCTTCTGTCCTCTGCTACTGTCCGATTTCTTAATGCTGCTTGTTCATGATTTTTAAATGTAAACACTCTTCTCTCAAAAGTGAAAGATTTGAAAGACTCTTGATGTAGCGAGCCTTTCCCACTCTTTGCCTTGGGGGTGAGAGGGCTGCTTTCTGCCTTTAACTTTCTCAATTTTGGAGTGTCTGGCTCCAACACTGAGAATAAGGGCCTAATCCTGGAGGGAAACGGACAGAGGTCTGCGCCCTGCGTCCTCCACGCGTCCCTAACGCTCCCAAACGCGACCACAGCCCTTACGGGCACAGCCCTATGTCCTATGCGGCCCCTCTGGTGCAGCCACCCACACAACTTAGGGTTAGGATCGGTGCGCTTCCACGTAGGCCTGGCCACCTAGGCCCCAGAAAGTGTCACAGCCTGCTTTGTAAACCTTAGTGACGGTGGCTTAGGTGGAGATGATCTTGGTGGAATAGTGATGCCTTTTTCCTCCCAGAAGCCACCCCGGGAGCATAGTAAAATGAAGGGGTGTGCCTGCTCAGTTGCCCTCTGTTTAGCCTCGGCCCAAGTAACATTAGTTCTGGGCTCTCCAGGCAAATGTATCCATCCGGGAGAGAGCTAGGAATAGGAGGTCTCTTTCTGCAGGCACAGTGGGGAAGACTCAGAGAGCTGCATGCCTGAGACATCTTTCCTTGTCCCTCGCTCATTGTTGTGTTCTCTAACTTCGAACTCTCTGCCAGGCCAGGCCCTGTTTCTTTTACTGCCAACCCCCCTGACCCCTGGTCTTCCACCTACTTCCCGCTCTATTATGCCTTCTCCTTTTTTGCTCTCTTCTATGGCCCTTTGAAAAGGAATGCAGGCCTAGCTAAACCTCATGAAGGAAATCTACCAACCAAAGATGCATTCCTCACTCATGGCAGGTGCTGTGATACGAGTAAGAAGGGCCGGAGGGGTGATTGGGTTGTTGAGTTGGGAGGCACCAGAGGCGTAGCCAGGATTGTCTAGCAAATGGGGCCAGAAGCTAATGTAGTTGGGCCCACTGCACTGACAAAAATATCTGTAAATGCCCACACAACGCTGCTGAGTGGGCATTTACAGATTTTGGGTGGGCCTTGCCCCTCAGTGAAAGATTTGAAAGTTAATGCACCTACTGCAGCCTCCTATGTGTAGCCTGCAGGTGACACATTCAGTTGCTGGTGGGATGCTGATATAGGTTAGCTAGCTATGCAGGGGCGGGTGGTCACCTCACATCGCCTCGAGAAGGTGTCCTGTTTGAATCCCTGTGCAAATATCGTATCAACCATGACCCGTAAATTACACTTTTTCCCCTCGTTTTTTCCAGTCAGTTTGGGCCAGAGAGACAAGCTTTAGTATGGGTGTTACCAAGGCAGAGTGCAGAAAACAAAGGCGCAACTGTTAGTAGCAATGCTGGTATTGAAGGGGCATTAACTGTTGGCTGATCGCGCAGGGCAATGCTTACCCATTTTCAACTAAAAAAAAATAATAATAATTAAAAGTTTGCCCAGGAGGTTCCGGACACTGGATGAGAACTAAGGTCCCCAGCAGTCCAAGACCAAGCACTTATCAGTTGAGCCACTGGTGGTTGTGTTCCTAAGAGCAGCTTTCGGGCGTATATATCTTTCTTCTGCATGTCCCTGTGAGAATACCCATTCAGATTGTGAAACATGTTCACTGAAGAAAATGAGGATAGAACTTCTGGCACCCCGCTCCAGTACATACCAGTCAACGGCAGTGGCCTAGAGGTTAAGTGCTTGCGTTACAGCGCTGGGGGTCTGGGTTCGAGTCCTGCTTTCTGCACATAAACTGAATAGTTGGGTAATCTCATTGTACAACTCCTACCAAAAGGTTCAGTGGGTGGTGAAAAGAGTTCTCTGGCAAAGGGAGGGTGGAAGAAAGCAGGGACGGAGCAAGTGCAGGGTAAAGGAGGAGGTGGGGCAGGGTAAAGGAGGAGGTGGGGCAGGCCAAAGGGGGAGGCAGAGCTGGATGACGAGGTCCCTGTGGAGAGGAGGCAGGACTGGGTGAGTGGGGATAGACCTAGAAGGGCATGGCATAGGTTCCTCTGGTAAAGGGAAGGGGGAAGAAAGCAGAGAGGTGGGACTGTGGAGGAGAGGAGGCAGGGCAGGTAGCACTGAATGAAAAAAATGTCAGCCCATTGGGTCCTGCTGCATCTTTTTTCCCTCATTAATGCTCCCTTTCCCCACATTAGCACCCTCGTTTACACACCCCACCCTCCACAATTCAGGGCCCTCCTCCCCCACCAGGGCTGACTTATTCCCTGTCTCCCCAGGGCCCCCTTTATCCTACATCCCCAGGCCCCTCTAGACCTACCCCCTACTCACCCATCCCCTCCTCGTCTCCACAGGGACCCATTCATCCAACCCAACCTCCCCCTTTAACCTGCCCCGCTGCCTCCTTTATTTGTCCTGCGTGCCTCCTTGCTTTCTTCCACCCTCCCTTTACCAGGGAAAGCTTTTCATACCCGTTGAACCTTTTAGGAGGAGTGTGGGTACCGCAACCATACAAGGACATTACCCACCCATTATGTGCCGAAAGCAGGACTCAAACCCAGGCCCCCAGCGCTGTAAAGCAAGCTCTTAACCTCTAAGCCACTGCAGTTAGCTGGTATTAATTGGAGCGGGGGCCAGATGTTCTATCCTCATTTTCTTCTGTGAACATGTTTCACAATGCAAATGGGTATGCTCACAGGGGCTTGCAGAAGAAAGATGCATACGCCCAAAAGCTACTCTCAAAAGCACAGCCACCAGTGGCTCAACTGGTAAGTGCTTGGTCTTGGAATGCTGAGGCCCTGAGTTCTAATCCAATGTCAGGAACCTCCTGGGCCTGCTTATAACATATATATTTTTTTTAATTGAAAATGTGTATGCATTGCCCTGTGCGATCAGCCAACAGTTAATGCCCCTTCAATACCTGCATTGCTACTAACAGTTGCGCCTTTGTTTTCTGCACTCTGGCCTTGGCAACACCAATACAAAAGCTTGTCTCTCTGGCCAAAACTGACTGGAAAAAACAAGGGGAAAAAGTGTAATTTACGGGTCATGGTTGATACGATAGTTGCACAGGGATTCAAACAGGACACCTTCTCGAGGCGCTGTGTGGTGACCACCGGCCCCTACATAGCAAACAAACCTGTATCAGCATCTCACCAGCAGCTGAATGTGTTGCCTGCAGGCTACACATTGGAGGCTGCAGTTGGTGCGTTAACCCATTGGGCTGTCGGCCCTCCTTCCTCTGAGAGCAGGACACTGAATTTCCATGTTGCCTTCCTTTGGCACATTAGATCTATCTTTCACCCCAATTCAGAGGATGTTTTGCTTCACAGAGAGAGTGGGCATTTACAGATTTTGGGTGGGCCTTGCCCCTCAGGCTCTACCCTGCCTCTGCTCTCACCCCCAGGGTAAAGAGTGGGAAAGGCTCGCTACAGCAAGAGTCTTTCAAATCTTTCACTTTTGAGAGCAGAGTGTTTACATTTAAAAATCATGAACAAGCAGCAATAAGCTAAGCTGGTCAGTTAAATGTTTGCCTTTGTCATTGGGGTGTATTGATATGGGCAGGGCTGTCTTCTGTCCTCTGCTACTGTCCGATTTCTTAATGCTGCTTGTTCATGATTTTTAAATGTAAACACTCTTCTCTCAAAAGTGAAAGATTTGAAAGACTCTTGATGTAGCGAGCCTTTCCCACTCTTTGCCTTGGGGGTGAGAGGGCTGCTTTCTGCCTTTAACTTTCTCAATTTTGGAGTGTCTGGCTCCAACACTGAGAATAAGGGCCTAATCCTGGAGGGAAACGGACAGAGGTCTGCGCCCTGCGTCCTCCACGCGTCCCTAACGCTCCCAAACGCGACCACAGCCCTTACGGGCACAGCCCTATGTCCTATGCGGCCCCTCTGGTGCAGCCACCCACACAACTTAGGGTTAGGATCGGTGCGCTTCCACGTAGGCCTGGCCACCTAGGCCCCAGAAAGTGTCACAGCCTGCTTTGTAAACCTTAGTGACGGTGGCTTAGGTGGAGATGATCTTGGTGGAATAGTGATGCCTTTTTCCTCCCAGAAGCCACCCCGGGAGCATAGTAAAATGAAGGGGTGTGCCTGCTCAGTTGCCCTCTGTTTAGCCTCGGCCCAAGTAACATTAGTTCTGGGCTCTCCAGGCAAATGTATCCATCCGGGAGAGAGCTAGGAATAGGAGGTCTCTTTCTGCAGGCACAGTGGGGAAGACTCAGAGAGCTGCATGCCTGAGACATCTTTCCTTGTCCCTCGCTCATTGTTGTGTTCTCTAACTTCGAACTCTCTGCCAGGCCAGGCCCTGTTTCTTTTACTGCCAACCCCCCTGACCCCTGGTCTTCCACCTACTTCCCGCTCTATTATGCCTTCTCCTTTTTTGCTCTCTTCTATGGCCCTTTGAAAAGGAATGCAGGCCTAGCTAAACCTCATGAAGGAAATCTACCAACCAAAGATGCATTCCTCACTCATGGCAGGTGCTGTGATACGAGTAAGAAGGGCCGGAGGGGTGATTGGGTTGTTGAGTTGGGAGGCACCAGAGGCGTAGCCAGGATTGTCTAGCAAATGGGGCCAGAAGCTAATGTAGTTGGGCCCACTGCACTGACAAAAATATCTGTAAATGCCCACACAACGCTGCTGAGTGGGCATTTACAGATTTTGGGTGGGCCTTGCCCCTCAGTGAAAGATTTGAAAGTTAATGCACCTACTGCAGCCTCCTATGTGTAGCCTGCAGGTGACACATTCAGTTGCTGGTGGGATGCTGATATAGGTTAGCTAGCTATGCAGGGGCGGGTGGTCACCTCACATCGCCTCGAGAAGGTGTCCTGTTTGAATCCCTGTGCAAATATCGTATCAACCATGACCCGTAAATTACACTTTTTCCCCTCGTTTTTTCCAGTCAGTTTGGGCCAGAGAGACAAGCTTTAGTATGGGTGTTACCAAGGCAGAGTGCAGAAAACAAAGGCGCAACTGTTAGTAGCAATGCTGGTATTGAAGGGGCATTAACTGTTGGCTGATCGCGCAGGGCAATGCTTACCCATTTTCAACTAAAAAAAAATAATAATAATTAAAAGTTTGCCCAGGAGGTTCCGGACACTGGATGAGAACTAAGGTCCCCAGCAGTCCAAGACCAAGCACTTATCAGTTGAGCCACTGGTGGTTGTGTTCCTAAGAGCAGCTTTCGGGCGTATATATCTTTCTTCTGCATGTCCCTGTGAGAATACCCATTCAGATTGTGAAACATGTTCACTGAAGAAAATGAGGATAGAACTTCTGGCACCCCGCTCCAGTACATACCAGTCAACTGCAGTGGCCTAGAGGTTAAGTGCTTGCGTTACAGCGCTGGGGGTCTGGGTTCGAGTCCTGCTTTCTGCACATAAACTGAATAGTTGGGTAATCTCATTGTACAACTCCTACCAAAAGGTTCAGTGGGTGGTGAAAAGAGTTCTCTGGCAAAGGGAGGGTGGAAGAAAGCAGGGACGGAGCAAGTGCAGGGTAAAGGAGGAGGTGGGGCAGGGTAAAGGAGGAGGTGGGGCAGGCCAAAGGGGGAGGCAGAGCTGGATGACGAGGTCCCTGTGGAGAGGAGGCAGGACTGGGTGAGTGGGGATAGACCTAGAAGGGCATGGCATAGGTTCCTCTGGTAAAGGGAAGGGGGAAGAAAGCAGAGAGGTGGGACTGTGGAGGAGAGGAGGCAGGGCAGGTAGCACTGAATGAAAAAAATGTCAGCCCATTGGGTCCTGCTGCATCTTTTTTCCCTCATTAATGCTCCCTTTCCCCACATTAGCACCCTCGTTTACACACCCCACCCTCCACAATTCAGGGCCCTCCTCCCCCACCAGGGCTGACTTATTCCCTGTCTCCCCAGGGCCCCCTTTATCCTACATCCCCAGGCCCCTCTAGACCTACCCCCTACTCACCCATCCCCTCCTCGTCTCCACAGGGACCCATTCATCCAACCCAACCTCCCCCTTTAACCTGCCCCGCTGCCTCCTTTATTTGTCCTGCGTGCCTCCTTGCTTTCTTCCACCCTCCCTTTACCAGGGAAAGCTTTTCATACCCGTTGAACCTTTTAGGAGGAGTGTGGGTACCGCAACCATACAAGGACATTACCCACCCATTATGTGCCGAAAGCAGGACTCAAACCCAGGCCCCCAGCGCTGTAAAGCAAGCTCTTAACCTCTAAGCCACTGCAGTTAGCTGGTATTAATTGGAGCGGGGGCCAGATGTTCTATCCTCATTTTCTTCTGTGAACATGTTTCACAATGCAAATGGGTATGCTCACAGGGGCTTGCAGAAGAAAGATGCATACGCCCAAAAGCTACTCTCAAAAGCACAGCCACCAGTGGCTCAACTGGTAAGTGCTTGGTCTTGGAATGCTGAGGCCCTGAGTTCTAATCCAATGTCAGGAACCTCCTGGGCCTGCTTATAACATATATATTTTTTTTAATTGAAAATGTGTATGCATTGCCCTGTGCGATCAGCCAACAGTTAATGCCCCTTCAATACCTGCATTGCTACTAACAGTTGCGCCTTTGTTTTCTGCACTCTGGCCTTGGCAACACCAATACAAAAGCTTGTCTCTCTGGCCAAAACTGACTGGAAAAAACAAGGGGAAAAAGTGTAATTTACGGGTCATGGTTGATACGATAGTTGCACAGGGATTCAAACAGGACACCTTCTCGAGGCGCTGTGTGGTGACCACCGGCCCCTACATAGCAAACAAACCTGTATCAGCATCTCACCAGCAGCTGAATGTGTTGCCTGCAGGCTACACATTGGAGGCTGCAGTTGGTGCGTTAACCCATTGGGCTGTCGGCCCTCCTTCCTCTGAGAGCAGGACACTGAATTTCCATGTTGCCTTCCTTTGGCACATTAGATCTATCTTTCACCCCAATTCAGAGGATGTTTTGCTTCACAGAGAGAGTGGGCATTTACAGATTTTGGGTGGGCCTTGCCCCTCAGGCTCTACCCTGCCTCTGCTCTCACCCCCAGGGTAAAGAGTGGGAAAGGCTCGCTACAGCAAGAGTCTTTCAAATCTTTCACTTTTGAGAGCAGAGTGTTTACATTTAAAAATCATGAACAAGCAGCAATAAGCTAAGCTGGTCAGTTAAATGTTTGCCTTTGTCATTGGGGTGTATTGATATGGGCAGGGCTGTCTTCTGTCCTCTGCTACTGTCCGATTTCTTAATGCTGCTTGTTCATGATTTTTAAATGTAAACACTCTTCTCTCAAAAGTGAAAGATTTGAAAGACTCTTGATGTAGCGAGCCTTTCCCACTCTTTGCCTTGGGGGTGAGAGGGCTGCTTTCTGCCTTTAACTTTCTCAATTTTGGAGTGTCTGGCTCCAACACTGAGAATAAGGGCCTAATCCTGGAGGGAAACGGACAGAGGTCTGCGCCCTGCGTCCTCCACGCGTCCCTAACGCTCCCAAACGCGACCACAGCCCTTACGGGCACAGCCCTATGTCCTATGCGGCCCCTCTGGTGCAGCCACCCACACAACTTAGGGTTAGGATCGGTGCGCTTCCACATAGGCCTGGCCACCTAGGCCCCAGAAAGTGTCACAGCCTGCTTTGTAAACCTTAGTGACGGTGGCTTAGGTGGAGATGATCTTGGTGGAATAGTGATGCCTTTTTCCTCCCAGAAGCCACCCCGGGAGCATAGTAAAATGAAGGGGTGTGCCTGCTCAGTTGCCCTCTGTTTAGCCTCGGCCCAAGTAACATTAGTTCTGGGCTCTCCAGGCAAATGTATCCATCCGGGAGAGAGCTAGGAATAGGAGGTCTCTTTCTGCAGGCACAGTGGGGAAGACTCAGAGAGCTGCATGCCTGAGACATCTTTCCTTGTCCCTCGCTCATTGTTGTGTTCTCTAACTTCGAACTCTCTGCCAGGCCAGGCCCTGTTTCTTTTACTGCCAACCCCCCTGACCCCTGGTCTTCCACCTACTTCCCGCTCTATTATGCCTTCTCCTTTTTTGCTCTCTTCTATGGCCCTTTGAAAAGGAATGCAGGCCTAGCTAAACCTCATGAAGGAAATCTACCAACCAAAGATGCATTCCTCACTCATGGCAGGTGCTGTGATACGAGTAAGAAGGGCCGGAGGGGTGATTGGGTTGTTGAGTTGGGAGGCACCAGAGGCGTAGCCAGGATTGTCTAGCAAATGGGGCCAGAAGCTAATGTAGTTGGGCCCACTGCACTGACAAAAATATCTGTAAATGCCCACACAACGCTGCTGAGTGGGCATTTACAGATTTTGGGTGGGCCTTGCCCCTCAGTGAAAGATTTGAAAGTTAATGCACCTACTGCAGCCTCCTATGTGTAGCCTGCAGGTGACACATTCAGTTGCTGGTGGGATGCTGATATAGGTTAGCTAGCTATGCAGGGGCGGGTGGTCACCTCACATCGCCTCGAGAAGGTGTCCTGTTTGAATCCCTGTGCAAATATCGTATCAACCATGACCCGTAAATTACACTTTTTCCCCTCGTTTTTTCCAGTCAGTTTGGGCCAGAGAGACAAGCTTTAGTATGGGTGTTACCAAGGCAGAGTGCAGAAAACAAAGGCGCAACTGTTAGTAGCAATGCTGGTATTGAAGGGGCATTAACTGTTGGCTGATCGCGCAGGGCAATGCTTACCCATTTTCAACTAAAAAAAAATAATAATAATTAAAAGTTTGCCCAGGAGGTTCCGGACACTGGATGAGAACTAAGGTCCCCAGCAGTCCAAGACCAAGCACTTATCAGTTGAGCCACTGGTGGTTGTGTTCCTAAGAGCAGCTTTCGGGCGTATATATCTTTCTTCTGCATGTCCCTGTGAGAATACCCATTCAGATTGTGAAACATGTTCACTGAAGAAAATGAGGATAGAACTTCTGGCACCCCGCTCCAGTACATACCAGTCAACTGCAGTGGCCTAGAGGTTAAGTGCTTGCGTTACAGCGCTGGGGGTCTGGGTTCGAGTCCTGCTTTCTGCACATAAACTGAATAGTTGGGTAATCTCATTGTACAACTCCTACCAAAAGGTTCAGTGGGTGGTGAAAAGAGTTCTCTGGCAAAGGGAGGGTGGAAGAAAGCAGGGACGGAGCAAGTGCAGGGTAAAGGAGGAGGTGGGGCAGGGTAAAGGAGGAGGTGGGGCAGGCCAAAGGGGGAGGCAGAGCTGGATGACGAGGTCCCTGTGGAGAGGAGGCAGGACTGGGTGAGTGGGGATAGACCTAGAAGGGCATGGCATAGGTTCCTCTGGTAAAGGGAAGGGGGAAGAAAGCAGAGAGGTGGGACTGTGGAGGAGAGGAGGCAGGGCAGGTAGCACTGAATGAAAAAAATGTCAGCCCATTGGGTCCTGCTGCATCTTTTTTCCCTCATTAATGCTCCCTTTCCCCACATTAGCACCCTCGTTTACACACCCCACCCTCCACAATTCAGGGCCCTCCTCCCCCACCAGGGCTGACTTATTCCCTGTCTCCCCAGGGCCCCCTTTATCCTACATCCCCAGGCCCCTCTAGACCTACCCCCTACTCACCCATCCCCTCCTCGTCTCCACAGGGACCCATTCATCCAACCCAACCTCCCCCTTTAACCTGCCCCGCTGCCTCCTTTATTTGTCCTGCGTGCCTCCTTGCTTTCTTCCACCCTCCCTTTACCAGGGAAAGCTTTTCATACCCGTTGAACCTTTTAGGAGGAGTGTGGGTACCGCAACCATACAAGGACATTACCCACCCATTATGTGCCGAAAGCAGGACTCAAACCCAGGCCCCCAGCGCTGTAAAGCAAGCTCTTAACCTCTAAGCCACTGCAGTTAGCTGGTATTAATTGGAGCGGGGGCCAGATGTTCTATCCTCATTTTCTTCTGTGAACATGTTTCACAATGCAAATGGGTATGCTCACAGGGGCTTGCAGAAGAAAGATGCATACGCCCAAAAGCTACTCTCAAAAGCACAGCCACCAGTGGCTCAACTGGTAAGTGCTTGGTCTTGGAATGCTGAGGCCCTGAGTTCTAATCCAATGTCAGGAACCTCCTGGGCCTGCTTATAACATATATATTTTTTTTAATTGAAAATGTGTATGCATTGCCCTGTGCGATCAGCCAACAGTTAATGCCCCTTCAATACCTGCATTGCTACTAACAGTTGCGCCTTTGTTTTCTGCACTCTGGCCTTGGCAACACCAATACAAAAGCTTGTCTCTCTGGCCAAAACTGACTGGAAAAAACAAGGGGAAAAAGTGTAATTTACGGGTCATGGTTGATACGATAGTTGCACAGGGATTCAAACAGGACACCTTCTCGAGGCGCTGTGTGGTGACCACCGGCCCCTACATAGCAAACAAACCTGTATCAGCATCTCACCAGCAGCTGAATGTGTTGCCTGCAGGCTACACATTGGAGGCTGCAGTTGGTGCGTTAACCCATTGGGCTGTCGGCCCTCCTTCCTCTGAGAGCAGGACACTGAATTTCCATGTTGCCTTCCTTTGGCACATTAGATCTATCTTTCACCCCAATTCAGAGGATGTTTTGCTTCACAGAGAGAGTGGGCATTTACAGATTTTGGGTGGGCCTTGCCCCTCAGGCTCTACCCTGCCTCTGCTCTCACCCCCAGGGTAAAGAGTGGGAAAGGCTCGCTACAGCAAGAGTCTTTCAAATCTTTCACTTTTGAGAGCAGAGTGTTTACATTTAAAAATCATGAACAAGCAGCAATAAGCTAAGCTGGTCAGTTAAATGTTTGCCTTTGTCATTGGGGTGTATTGATATGGGCAGGGCTGTCTTCTGTCCTCTGCTACTGTCCGATTTCTTAATGCTGCTTGTTCATGATTTTTAAATGTAAACACTCTTCTCTCAAAAGTGAAAGATTTGAAAGACTCTTGATGTAGCGAGCCTTTCCCACTCTTTGCCTTGGGGGTGAGAGGGCTGCTTTCTGCCTTTAACTTTCTCAATTTTGGAGTGTCTGGCTCCAACACTGAGAATAAGGGCCTAATCCTGGAGGGAAACGGACAGAGGTCTGCGCCCTGCGTCCTCCACGCGTCCCTAACGCTCCCAAACGCGACCACAGCCCTTACGGGCACAGCCCTATGTCCTATGCGGCCCCTCTGGTGCAGCCACCCACACAACTTAGGGTTAGGATCGGTGCGCTTCCACGTAGGCCTGGCCACCTAGGCCCCAGAAAGTGTCACAGCCTGCTTTGTAAACCTTAGTGACGGTGGCTTAGGTGGAGATGATCTTGGTGGAATAGTGATGCCTTTTTCCTCCCAGAAGCCACCCCGGGAGCATAGTAAAATGAAGGGGTGTGCCTGCTCAGTTGCCCTCTGTTTAGCCTCGGCCCAAGTAACATTAGTTCTGGGCTCTCCAGGCAAATGTATCCATCCGGGAGAGAGCTAGGAATAGGAGGTCTCTTTCTGCAGGCACAGTGGGGAAGACTCAGAGAGCTGCATGCCTGAGACATCTTTCCTTGTCCCTCGCTCATTGTTGTGTTCTCTAACTTCGAACTCTCTGCCAGGCCAGGCCCTGTTTCTTTTACTGCCAACCCCCCTGACCCCTGGTCTTCCACCTACTTCCCGCTCTATTATGCCTTCTCCTTTTTTGCTCTCTTCTATGGCCCTTTGAAAAGGAATGCAGGCCTAGCTAAACCTCATGAAGGAAATCTACCAACCAAAGATGCATTCCTCACTCATGGCAGGTGCTGTGATACGAGTAAGAAGGGCCGGAGGGGTGATTGGGTTGTTGAGTTGGGAGGCACCAGAGGCGTAGCCAGGATTGTCTAGCAAATGGGGCCAGAAGCTAATGTAGTTGGGCCCACTGCACTGACAAAAATATCTGTAAATGCCCACACAACGCTGCTGAGTGGGCATTTACAGATTTTGGGTGGGCCTTGCCCCTCAGTGAAAGATTTGAAAGTTAATGCACCTACTGCAGCCTCCTATGTGTAGCCTGCAGGTGACACATTCAGTTGCTGGTGGGATGCTGATATAGGTTAGCTAGCTATGCAGGGGCGGGTGGTCACCTCACATCGCCTCGAGAAGGTGTCCTGTTTGAATCCCTGTGCAAATATCGTATCAACCATGACCCGTAAATTACACTTTTTCCCCTCGTTTTTTCCAGTCAGTTTGGGCCAGAGAGACAAGCTTTAGTATGGGTGTTACCAAGGCAGAGTGCAGAAAACAAAGGCGCAACTGTTAGTAGCAATGCTGGTATTGAAGGGGCATTAACTGTTGGCTGATCGCGCAGGGCAATGCTTACCCATTTTCAACTAAAAAAAAATAATAATAATTAAAAGTTTGCCCAGGAGGTTCCGGACACTGGATGAGAACTAAGGTCCCCAGCAGTCCAAGACCAAGCACTTATCAGTTGAGCCACTGGTGGTTGTGTTCCTAAGAGCAGCTTTCGGGCGTATATATCTTTCTTCTGCATGTCCCTGTGAGAATACCCATTCAGATTGTGAAACATGTTCACTGAAGAAAATGAGGATAGAACTTCTGGCACCCCGCTCCAGTACATACCAGTCAACGGCAGTGGCCTAGAGGTTAAGTGCTTGCGTTACAGCGCTGGGGGTCTGGGTTCGAGTCCTGCTTTCTGCACATAAACTGAATAGTTGGGTAATCTCATTGTACAACTCCTACCAAAAGGTTCAGTGGGTGGTGAAAAGAGTTCTCTGGCAAAGGGAGGGTGGAAGAAAGCAGGGACGGAGCAAGTGCAGGGTAAAGGAGGAGGTGGGGCAGGGTAAAGGAGGAGGTGGGGCAGGCCAAAGGGGGAGGCAGAGCTGGATGACGAGGTCCCTGTGGAGAGGAGGCAGGACTGGGTGAGTGGGGATAGACCTAGAAGGGCATGGCATAGGTTCCTCTGGTAAAGGGAAGGGGGAAGAAAGCAGAGAGGTGGGACTGTGGAGGAGAGGAGGCAGGGCAGGTAGCACTGAATGAAAAAAATGTCAGCCCATTGGGTCCTGCTGCATCTTTTTTCCCTCATTAATGCTCCCTTTCCCCACATTAGCACCCTCGTTTACACACCCCACCCTCCACAATTCAGGGCCCTCCTCCCCCACCAGGGCTGACTTATTCCCTGTCTCCCCAGGGCCCCCTTTATCCTACATCCCCAGGCCCCTCTAGACCTACCCCCTACTCACCCATCCCCTCCTCGTCTCCACAGGGACCCATTCATCCAACCCAACCTCCCCCTTTAACCTGCCCCGCTGCCTCCTTTATTTGTCCTGCGTGCCTCCTTGCTTTCTTCCACCCTCCCTTTACCAGGGAAAGCTTTTCATACCCGTTGAACCTTTTAGGAGGAGTGTGGGTACCGCAACCATACAAGGACATTACCCACCCATTATGTGCCGAAAGCAGGACTCAAACCCAGGCCCCCAGCGCTGTAAAGCAAGCTCTTAACCTCTAAGCCACTGCAGTTAGCTGGTATTAATTGGAGCGGGGGCCAGATGTTCTATCCTCATTTTCTTCTGTGAACATGTTTCACAATGCAAATGGGTATGCTCACAGGGGCTTGCAGAAGAAAGATGCATACGCCCAAAAGCTACTCTCAAAAGCACAGCCACCAGTGGCTCAACTGGTAAGTGCTTGGTCTTGGAATGCTGAGGCCCTGAGTTCTAATCCAATGTCAGGAACCTCCTGGGCCTGCTTATAACATATATATTTTTTTTAATTGAAAATGTGTATGCATTGCCCTGTGCGATCAGCCAACAGTTAATGCCCCTTCAATACCTGCATTGCTACTAACAGTTGCGCCTTTGTTTTCTGCACTCTGGCCTTGGCAACACCAATACAAAAGCTTGTCTCTCTGGCCAAAACTGACTGGAAAAAACAAGGGGAAAAAGTGTAATTTACGGGTCATGGTTGATACGATAGTTGCACAGGGATTCAAACAGGACACCTTCTCGAGGCGCTGTGTGGTGACCACCGGCCCCTACATAGCAAACAAACCTGTATCAGCATCTCACCAGCAGCTGAATGTGTTGCCTGCAGGCTACACATTGGAGGCTGCAGTTGGTGCGTTAACCCATTGGGCTGTCGGCCCTCCTTCCTCTGAGAGCAGGACACTGAATTTCCATGTTGCCTTCCTTTGGCACATTAGATCTATCTTTCACCCCAATTCAGAGGATGTTTTGCTTCACAGAGAGAGTGGGCATTTACAGATTTTGGGTGGGCCTTGCCCCTCAGGCTCTACCCTGCCTCTGCTCTCACCCCCAGGGTAAAGAGTGGGAAAGGCTCGCTACAGCAAGAGTCTTTCAAATCTTTCACTTTTGAGAGCAGAGTGTTTACATTTAAAAATCATGAACAAGCAGCAATAAGCTAAGCTGGTCAGTTAAATGTTTGCCTTTGTCATTGGGGTGTATTGATATGGGCAGGGCTGTCTTCTGTCCTCTGCTACTGTCCGATTTCTTAATGCTGCTTGTTCATGATTTTTAAATGTAAACACTCTTCTCTCAAAAGTGAAAGATTTGAAAGACTCTTGATGTAGCGAGCCTTTCCCACTCTTTGCCTTGGGGGTGAGAGGGCTGCTTTCTGCCTTTAACTTTCTCAATTTTGGAGTGTCTGGCTCCAACACTGAGAATAAGGGCCTAATCCTGGAGGGAAACGGACAGAGGTCTGCGCCCTGCGTCCTCCACGCGTCCCTAACGCTCCCAAACGCGACCACAGCCCTTACGGGCACAGCCCTATGTCCTATGCGGCCCCTCTGGTGCAGCCACCCACACAACTTAGGGTTAGGATCGGTGCGCTTCCACGTAGGCCTGGCCACCTAGGCCCCAGAAAGTGTCACAGCCTGCTTTGTAAACCTTAGTGACGGTGGCTTAGGTGGAGATGATCTTGGTGGAATAGTGATGCCTTTTTCCTCCCAGAAGCCACCCCGGGAGCATAGTAAAATGAAGGGGTGTGCCTGCTCAGTTGCCCTCTGTTTAGCCTCGGCCCAAGTAACATTAGTTCTGGGCTCTCCAGGCAAATGTATCCATCCGGGAGAGAGCTAGGAATAGGAGGTCTCTTTCTGCAGGCACAGTGGGGAAGACTCAGAGAGCTGCATGCCTGAGACATCTTTCCTTGTCCCTCGCTCATTGTTGTGTTCTCTAACTTCGAACTCTCTGCCAGGCCAGGCCCTGTTTCTTTTACTGCCAACCCCCCTGACCCCTGGTCTTCCACCTACTTCCCGCTCTATTATGCCTTCTCCTTTTTTGCTCTCTTCTATGGCCCTTTGAAAAGGAATGCAGGCCTAGCTAAACCTCATGAAGGAAATCTACCAACCAAAGATGCATTCCTCACTCATGGCAGGTGCTGTGATACGAGTAAGAAGGGCCGGAGGGGTGATTGGGTTGTTGAGTTGGGAGGCACCAGAGGCGTAGCCAGGATTGTCTAGCAAATGGGGCCAGAAGCTAATGTAGTTGGGCCCACTGCACTGACAAAAATATCTGTAAATGCCCACACAACGCTGCTGAGTGGGCATTTACAGATTTTGGGTGGGCCTTGCCCCTCAGTGAAAGATTTGAAAGTTAATGCACCTACTGCAGCCTCCTATGTGTAGCCTGCAGGTGACACATTCAGTTGCTGGTGGGATGCTGATATAGGTTAGCTAGCTATGCAGGGGCGGGTGGTCACCTCACATCGCCTCGAGAAGGTGTCCTGTTTGAATCCCTGTGCAAATATCGTATCAACCATGACCCGTAAATTACACTTTTTCCCCTCGTTTTTTCCAGTCAGTTTGGGCCAGAGAGACAAGCTTTAGTATGGGTGTTACCAAGGCAGAGTGCAGAAAACAAAGGCGCAACTGTTAGTAGCAATGCTGGTATTGAAGGGGCATTAACTGTTGGCTGATCGCGCAGGGCAATGCTTACCCATTTTCAACTAAAAAAAAATAATAATAATTAAAAGTTTGCCCAGGAGGTTCCGGACACTGGATGAGAACTAAGGTCCCCAGCAGTCCAAGACCAAGCACTTATCAGTTGAGCCACTGGTGGTTGTGTTCCTAAGAGCAGCTTTCGGGCGTATATATCTTTCTTCTGCATGTCCCTGTGAGAATACCCATTCAGATTGTGAAACATGTTCACTGAAGAAAATGAGGATAGAACTTCTGGCACCCCGCTCCAGTACATACCAGTCAACTGCAGTGGCCTAGAGGTTAAGTGCTTGCGTTACAGCGCTGGGGGTCTGGGTTCGAGTCCTGCTTTCTGCACATAAACTGAATAGTTGGGTAATCTCATTGTACAACTCCTACCAAAAGGTTCAGTGGGTGGTGAAAAGAGTTCTCTGGCAAAGGGAGGGTGGAAGAAAGCAGGGACGGAGCAAGTGCAGGGTAAAGGAGGAGGTGGGGCAGGGTAAAGGAGGAGGTGGGGCAGGCCAAAGGGGGAGGCAGAGCTGGATGACGAGGTCCCTGTGGAGAGGAGGCAGGACTGGGTGAGTGGGGATAGACCTAGAAGGGCATGGCATAGGTTCCTCTGGTAAAGGGAAGGGGGAAGAAAGCAGAGAGGTGGGACTGTGGAGGAGAGGAGGCAGGGCAGGTAGCACTGAATGAAAAAAATGTCAGCCCATTGGGTCCTGCTGCATCTTTTTTCCCTCATTAATGCTCCCTTTCCCCACATTAGCACCCTCGTTTACACACCCCACCCTCCACAATTCAGGGCCCTCCTCCCCCACCAGGGCTGACTTATTCCCTGTCTCCCCAGGGCCCCCTTTATCCTACATCCCCAGGCCCCTCTAGACCTACCCCCTACTCACCCATCCCCTCCTCGTCTCCACAGGGACCCATTCATCCAACCCAACCTCCCCCTTTAACCTGCCCCGCTGCCTCCTTTATTTGTCCTGCGTGCCTCCTTGCTTTCTTCCACCCTCCCTTTACCAGGGAAAGCTTTTCATACCCGTTGAACCTTTTAGGAGGAGTGTGGGTACCGCAACCATACAAGGACATTACCCACCCATTATGTGCCGAAAGCAGGACTCAAACCCAGGCCCCCAGCGCTGTAAAGCAAGCTCTTAACCTCTAAGCCACTGCAGTTAGCTGGTATTAATTGGAGCGGGGGCCAGATGTTCTATCCTCATTTTCTTCTGTGAACATGTTTCACAATGCAAATGGGTATGCTCACAGGGGCTTGCAGAAGAAAGATGCATACGCCCAAAAGCTACTCTCAAAAGCACAGCCACCAGTGGCTCAACTGGTAAGTGCTTGGTCTTGGAATGCTGAGGCCCTGAGTTCTAATCCAATGTCAGGAACCTCCTGGGCCTGCTTATAACATATATATTTTTTTTAATTGAAAATGTGTATGCATTGCCCTGTGCGATCAGCCAACAGTTAATGCCCCTTCAATACCTGCATTGCTACTAACAGTTGCGCCTTTGTTTTCTGCACTCTGGCCTTGGCAACACCAATACAAAAGCTTGTCTCTCTGGCCAAAACTGACTGGAAAAAACAAGGGGAAAAAGTGTAATTTACGGGTCATGGTTGATACGATAGTTGCACAGGGATTCAAACAGGACACCTTCTCGAGGCGCTGTGTGGTGACCACCGGCCCCTACATAGCAAACAAACCTGTATCAGCATCTCACCAGCAGCTGAATGTGTTGCCTGCAGGCTACACATTGGAGGCTGCAGTTGGTGCGTTAACCCATTGGGCTGTCGGCCCTCCTTCCTCTGAGAGCAGGACACTGAATTTCCATGTTGCCTTCCTTTGGCACATTAGATCTATCTTTCACCCCAATTCAGAGGATGTTTTGCTTCACAGAGAGAGTGGGCATTTACAGATTTTGGGTGGGCCTTGCCCCTCAGGCTCTACCCTGCCTCTGCTCTCACCCCCAGGGTAAAGAGTGGGAAAGGCTCGCTACAGCAAGAGTCTTTCAAATCTTTCACTTTTGAGAGCAGAGTGTTTACATTTAAAAATCATGAACAAGCAGCAATAAGCTAAGCTGGTCAGTTAAATGTTTGCCTTTGTCATTGGGGTGTATTGATATGGGCAGGGCTGTCTTCTGTCCTCTGCTACTGTCCGATTTCTTAATGCTGCTTGTTCATGATTTTTAAATGTAAACACTCTTCTCTCAAAAGTGAAAGATTTGAAAGACTCTTGATGTAGCGAGCCTTTCCCACTCTTTGCCTTGGGGGTGAGAGGGCTGCTTTCTGCCTTTAACTTTCTCAATTTTGGAGTGTCTGGCTCCAACACTGAGAATAAGGGCCTAATCCTGGAGGGAAACGGACAGAGGTCTGCGCCCTGCGTCCTCCACGCGTCCCTAACGCTCCCAAACGCGACCACAGCCCTTACGGGCACAGCCCTATGTCCTATGCGGCCCCTCTGGTGCAGCCACCCACACAACTTAGGGTTAGGATCGGTGCGCTTCCACATAGGCCTGGCCACCTAGGCCCCAGAAAGTGTCACAGCCTGCTTTGTAAACCTTAGTGACGGTGGCTTAGGTGGAGATGATCTTGGTGGAATAGTGATGCCTTTTTCCTCCCAGAAGCCACCCCGGGAGCATAGTAAAATGAAGGGGTGTGCCTGCTCAGTTGCCCTCTGTTTAGCCTCGGCCCAAGTAACATTAGTTCTGGGCTCTCCAGGCAAATGTATCCATCCGGGAGAGAGCTAGGAATAGGAGGTCTCTTTCTGCAGGCACAGTGGGGAAGACTCAGAGAGCTGCATGCCTGAGACATCTTTCCTTGTCCCTCGCTCATTGTTGTGTTCTCTAACTTCGAACTCTCTGCCAGGCCAGGCCCTGTTTCTTTTACTGCCAACCCCCCTGACCCCTGGTCTTCCACCTACTTCCCGCTCTATTATGCCTTCTCCTTTTTTGCTCTCTTCTATGGCCCTTTGAAAAGGAATGCAGGCCTAGCTAAACCTCATGAAGGAAATCTACCAACCAAAGATGCATTCCTCACTCATGGCAGGTGCTGTGATACGAGTAAGAAGGGCCGGAGGGGTGATTGGGTTGTTGAGTTGGGAGGCACCAGAGGCGTAGCCAGGATTGTCTAGCAAATGGGGCCAGAAGCTAATGTAGTTGGGCCCACTGCACTGACAAAAATATCTGTAAATGCCCACACAACGCTGCTGAGTGGGCATTTACAGATTTTGGGTGGGCCTTGCCCCTCAGTGAAAGATTTGAAAGTTAATGCACCTACTGCAGCCTCCTATGTGTAGCCTGCAGGTGACACATTCAGTTGCTGGTGGGATGCTGATATAGGTTAGCTAGCTATGCAGGGGCGGGTGGTCACCTCACATCGCCTCGAGAAGGTGTCCTGTTTGAATCCCTGTGCAAATATCGTATCAACCATGACCCGTAAATTACACTTTTTCCCCTCGTTTTTTCCAGTCAGTTTGGGCCAGAGAGACAAGCTTTAGTATGGGTGTTACCAAGGCAGAGTGCAGAAAACAAAGGCGCAACTGTTAGTAGCAATGCTGGTATTGAAGGGGCATTAACTGTTGGCTGATCGCGCAGGGCAATGCTTACCCATTTTCAACTAAAAAAAAATAATAATAATTAAAAGTTTGCCCAGGAGGTTCCGGACACTGGATGAGAACTAAGGTCCCCAGCAGTCCAAGACCAAGCACTTATCAGTTGAGCCACTGGTGGTTGTGTTCCTAAGAGCAGCTTTCGGGCGTATATATCTTTCTTCTGCATGTCCCTGTGAGAATACCCATTCAGATTGTGAAACATGTTCACTGAAGAAAATGAGGATAGAACTTCTGGCACCCCGCTCCAGTACATACCAGTCAACTGCAGTGGCCTAGAGGTTAAGTGCTTGCGTTACAGCGCTGGGGGTCTGGGTTCGAGTCCTGCTTTCTGCACATAAACTGAATAGTTGGGTAATCTCATTGTACAACTCCTACCAAAAGGTTCAGTGGGTGGTGAAAAGAGTTCTCTGGCAAAGGGAGGGTGGAAGAAAGCAGGGACGGAGCAAGTGCAGGGTAAAGGAGGAGGTGGGGCAGGGTAAAGGAGGAGGTGGGGCAGGCCAAAGGGGGAGGCAGAGCTGGATGACGAGGTCCCTGTGGAGAGGAGGCAGGACTGGGTGAGTGGGGATAGACCTAGAAGGGCATGGCATAGGTTCCTCTGGTAAAGGGAAGGGGGAAGAAAGCAGAGAGGTGGGACTGTGGAGGAGAGGAGGCAGGGCAGGTAGCACTGAATGAAAAAAATGTCAGCCCATTGGGTCCTGCTGCATCTTTTTTCCCTCATTAATGCTCCCTTTCCCCACATTAGCACCCTCGTTTACACACCCCACCCTCCACAATTCAGGGCCCTCCTCCCCCACCAGGGCTGACTTATTCCCTGTCTCCCCAGGGCCCCCTTTATCCTACATCCCCAGGCCCCTCTAGACCTACCCCCTACTCACCCATCCCCTCCTCGTCTCCACAGGGACCCATTCATCCAACCCAACCTCCCCCTTTAACCTGCCCCGCTGCCTCCTTTATTTGTCCTGCGTGCCTCCTTGCTTTCTTCCACCCTCCCTTTACCAGGGAAAGCTTTTCATACCCGTTGAACCTTTTAGGAGGAGTGTGGGTACCGCAACCATACAAGGACATTACCCACCCATTATGTGCCGAAAGCAGGACTCAAACCCAGGCCCCCAGCGCTGTAAAGCAAGCTCTTAACCTCTAAGCCACTGCAGTTAGCTGGTATTAATTGGAGCGGGGGCCAGATGTTCTATCCTCATTTTCTTCTGTGAACATGTTTCACAATGCAAATGGGTATGCTCACAGGGGCTTGCAGAAGAAAGATGCATACGCCCAAAAGCTACTCTCAAAAGCACAGCCACCAGTGGCTCAACTGGTAAGTGCTTGGTCTTGGAATGCTGAGGCCCTGAGTTCTAATCCAATGTCAGGAACCTCCTGGGCCTGCTTATAACATATATATTTTTTTTAATTGAAAATGTGTATGCATTGCCCTGTGCGATCAGCCAACAGTTAATGCCCCTTCAATACCTGCATTGCTACTAACAGTTGCGCCTTTGTTTTCTGCACTCTGGCCTTGGCAACACCAATACAAAAGCTTGTCTCTCTGGCCAAAACTGACTGGAAAAAACAAGGGGAAAAAGTGTAATTTACGGGTCATGGTTGATACGATAGTTGCACAGGGATTCAAACAGGACACCTTCTCGAGGCGCTGTGTGGTGACCACCGGCCCCTACATAGCAAACAAACCTGTATCAGCATCTCACCAGCAGCTGAATGTGTTGCCTGCAGGCTACACATTGGAGGCTGCAGTTGGTGCGTTAACCCATTGGGCTGTCGGCCCTCCTTCCTCTGAGAGCAGGACACTGAATTTCCATGTTGCCTTCCTTTGGCACATTAGATCTATCTTTCACCCCAATTCAGAGGATGTTTTGCTTCACAGAGAGAGTGGGCATTTACAGATTTTGGGTGGGCCTTGCCCCTCAGGCTCTACCCTGCCTCTGCTCTCACCCCCAGGGTAAAGAGTGGGAAAGGCTCGCTACAGCAAGAGTCTTTCAAATCTTTCACTTTTGAGAGCAGAGTGTTTACATTTAAAAATCATGAACAAGCAGCAATAAGCTAAGCTGGTCAGTTAAATGTTTGCCTTTGTCATTGGGGTGTATTGATATGGGCAGGGCTGTCTTCTGTCCTCTGCTACTGTCCGATTTCTTAATGCTGCTTGTTCATGATTTTTAAATGTAAACACTCTTCTCTCAAAAGTGAAAGATTTGAAAGACTCTTGATGTAGCGAGCCTTTCCCACTCTTTGCCTTGGGGGTGAGAGGGCTGCTTTCTGCCTTTAACTTTCTCAATTTTGGAGTGTCTGGCTCCAACACTGAGAATAAGGGCCTAATCCTGGAGGGAAACGGACAGAGGTCTGCGCCCTGCGTCCTCCACGCGTCCCTAACGCTCCCAAACGCGACCACAGCCCTTACGGGCACAGCCCTATGTCCTATGCGGCCCCTCTGGTGCAGCCACCCACACAACTTAGGGTTAGGATCGGTGCGCTTCCACGTAGGCCTGGCCACCTAGGCCCCAGAAAGTGTCACAGCCTGCTTTGTAAACCTTAGTGACGGTGGCTTAGGTGGAGATGATCTTGGTGGAATAGTGATGCCTTTTTCCTCCCAGAAGCCACCCCGGGAGCATAGTAAAATGAAGGGGTGTGCCTGCTCAGTTGCCCTCTGTTTAGCCTCGGCCCAAGTAACATTAGTTCTGGGCTCTCCAGGCAAATGTATCCATCCGGGAGAGAGCTAGGAATAGGAGGTCTCTTTCTGCAGGCACAGTGGGGAAGACTCAGAGAGCTGCATGCCTGAGACATCTTTCCTTGTCCCTCGCTCATTGTTGTGTTCTCTAACTTCGAACTCTCTGCCAGGCCAGGCCCTGTTTCTTTTACTGCCAACCCCCCTGACCCCTGGTCTTCCACCTACTTCCCGCTCTATTATGCCTTCTCCTTTTTTGCTCTCTTCTATGGCCCTTTGAAAAGGAATGCAGGCCTAGCTAAACCTCATGAAGGAAATCTACCAACCAAAGATGCATTCCTCACTCATGGCAGGTGCTGTGATACGAGTAAGAAGGGCCGGAGGGGTGATTGGGTTGTTGAGTTGGGAGGCACCAGAGGCGTAGCCAGGATTGTCTAGCAAATGGGGCCAGAAGCTAATGTAGTTGGGCCCACTGCACTGACAAAAATATCTGTAAATGCCCACACAACGCTGCTGAGTGGGCATTTACAGATTTTGGGTGGGCCTTGCCCCTCAGTGAAAGATTTGAAAGTTAATGCACCTACTGCAGCCTCCTATGTGTAGCCTGCAGGTGACACATTCAGTTGCTGGTGGGATGCTGATATAGGTTAGCTAGCTATGCAGGGGCGGGTGGTCACCTCACATCGCCTCGAGAAGGTGTCCTGTTTGAATCCCTGTGCAAATATCGTATCAACCATGACCCGTAAATTACACTTTTTCCCCTCGTTTTTTCCAGTCAGTTTGGGCCAGAGAGACAAGCTTTAGTATGGGTGTTACCAAGGCAGAGTGCAGAAAACAAAGGCGCAACTGTTAGTAGCAATGCTGGTATTGAAGGGGCATTAACTGTTGGCTGATCGCGCAGGGCAATGCTTACCCATTTTCAACTAAAAAAAAATAATAATAATTAAAAGTTTGCCCAGGAGGTTCCGGACACTGGATGAGAACTAAGGTCCCCAGCAGTCCAAGACCA